>NC_133800.1:36790906-36835906 GCF_043250625.1 Sebastes fasciatus
GGGAGGTTTACTGATGTAATATGAGGCAGCAGCAGACGAGGTAAGACAAGTTAACAAACAGGACCATTGAACATTTTATCCTATCCTCTCTTTAGGTTCCCAAACCCAGCAGTTGGTTTCCAGTTAAGTTAGTTTCTGATGTTACCAGCTGAGTGACATCATGGCAACTGCAGCGACAGGTGAGTTCAGTCAGACTTTATTAGTCCGGATAAAACACTGTCTGCTATCACCATCTGCATAAAAGATCTGCATCCTCTTTCTTATTCCTGCACTAAAAGTAATTTGGTTTTCAGAGCTCCACATCCACATCTGCTGATAAATGTAGTTTGGAATTTATTATTATAAGCATCGTTACTATAGTAATATTCCTTTGAAATTGTTGTTCACAGGGATGGATTACACAACATAAGTCATTTTCAAGAGTGTGCTAACAGTTCATTTCACTATGTAATATCAGGAAACCGTGAATAACAGCCTTTAATTAAAGATTACATGTGAATGAATCAATGTTCTGTATTTTCACAGCGTCGGATGAGCTGCAACCTTTGAAGCAGAGCAGCAGCTTCCCTTGGCTGCCACCTCACAGTGAGTTAAACTGCACTGAGTCCGAATTATTCTTCTGTGCATTAACATATAGAGTTACAGTGTTTGTGGGTGGTGGGTGCAGTTATATTTATGTTAATATTTGCAAGCTCACTGGTGATTTTGCAAGTTTCAAGATGATAACACAGCTGACACATTCCCACAAGTACACCTTAATAAAGCAGGGATTTTTATTGGTCATAAAAAAATATTTTATTGTATTAATTTTGGTTAAAGTCTTTAGTTGAAGAGTAGGTTTTTCTAATTCAGTGTTTTTCCTTTCAGTGTCTGAGCTGAGGGTTGTTCTGCTGGGGAACAGCTGGTCTGAGAGGAGTTCAGTGGGGAAGTTCATACTGGGAGAGAATAAGTTCAACACTGAGGAAGAACCAGACTGCTGTCTGATGGTCAGAGGACCGTTGAAGGAGAAAGAAATAGTTCTCATCAACACTCCAGATCTGCTGCTTCCTGACATCTCTGAAAACAAACGAAGAAAACATGTAGAAGACTGTGAGAGACTCTTTGCTCCTGGACCTCATGTGTTCCTGCTGGTTCTACAGCCTGAAGACTTCACTGAGGAACACAAACTGAAGCTCTGCAGAGTCCTTCGACTCTTCGGTGATCAATCCTTTGATCATTCATTGATACTGATATCAACACCCAGAGAGGAGCGTCCAGGTTTCATGGGTAAACCAGACCAGCCCTTAAAAGACATGATGAGAATGTGTAGATACAGATACTTGAAGCAGGAGAACCTTGAACTTCTAGAGCTGTTAACACGCTTGGGTCAAACTGCAAAGGAGAACAATGGAGATCATGTGAGCTGTGATGTGTTTGAGGATGCAGGTTTGATCATGACACTAAAGTCTGGACACATCAAACCAGCCTTAAACCTGGTTCTGTGTGGGAGGAGAGTAGAGAAGACTTCAGCAGCCAAGGCCATTTTAGGTCAGACAGAGCTTCATCCAGTCTCCAGCTCATCAGAGTGTGTCAAACATCAGGGAGAGGTGTGTGGACGTCGGGTTTCTCTGGTGGAGCTTCCTGCCTTGTATGGAAAACCTCAGGAGGCAGTGATGGAGGAATCCTTCAGGTGTATCTCCCTCTGTGATCCTGAGGGCGTCCATGCCTTCATCCTGGTCCTACCAGTGGGTCCCCTCACTGATGAAGACAAGAAAGATCTGAAGACCATCCAGAACACATTCAGCTCTCCAGTCAATGACTTCACCATGATTCTGTTCACTGTGGAGTCAGATCCTACAGCTCCAGATGTTGTTAACTTCCTGAAGGAAAACAAGGACATCCAGGAGCTCTGTCAGAGCTGTGGAGGAAGATATGTTGTTCTCAACATCAAGGACCAGCAGCAGATCCCAAAGCTGTTGGAAGATGTCGACAAGATGAGAGGATCCAGATGCTTCACAATGAAGATGTTTACCATGACTCAGGTGGAGAAGGTTGTAGAGCAGGAGAAAACAAATGCCAGACTCAAAACTGAACTGCAAGATATGAAACAGAGGAGTGAGATTGGAATTGATGAAAATCAGAGCAGAGGGTGTCTCAGGATGGTGCTGATTGGAAAGACTGGTACCGGCAAAGGTTCAACAGCAAACACCATTTTGGGCAAAAAGCATTTCAAAACCAGAATCGCCCCGAAGCCAGCGAACAAGTCTTGTGACAAAGCAACAGGAGAGGTTGATGGACGACCCGTCGTTGTGGTCAACACCCCCGGCTTGTTTGACACGACTCTGTCTGATGATGAAATTCAACAAGAGCTCCACAAATGCATCAGCATGTTGTCTCCTGGACCACATGTGTTCTTACTGGTGCTGCAGATCGGGAACTTTACACAAGAGGAGAAAGACTCCGTGGAACTGATCAAAAAGGTTTTTGGCAAGAAGTCTGGAGATTTCATCATCATTATATTCACCAGAGGAGAAGAACTGGAAGATCAGCCATTTGAGAGTTATCTCGATGATTGTGATGGCTTTGTTAAAAAACTCATAGATGACTGTGGAGGAAGATACCTGGTCTTCAATAACAAGGATGACACAAACCGCACTCAAGTCAGAGAGCTGATGACCAAGATCGAGACCATCGTGAAGGAAAATGGTGGCAGCTGCTACACCACTGAGATGTTCCAATGGGCAAAGGAAGCAATTCAAAAGGAAGTGGAGCAAGTTATGAAAAATGAACAGATACAGAATGTTTCCGAAAGAAAGCATGAAGAAATGCAACAGAAGATGATAAAACTAGAAGCACAAATATCTGCAAAAGAACAGACAGCTAAACAACACGGGGAACAAAATCAGCTTAAACTGGAGGAAGAAATGAAAAGGCTGAGACAAGAACTGGAAGTCTTGAAGCTAAAACGTGAAAAAAAGAAAAACAAATGCAACACCCAGTGATTTTGTGGAGCTTAAAATATATACAAGAAGTCCACCCAGATTGGCTCTAAACTTTTTGTTTGGTTATGTTTTTTCAACTCGCACTGTCAGTGTTGTTTGTTGTATCGTTTCCACTTTGGTAGTGTAGTGAACAGAAGTAGATCCTAGACTTAACAATGAATGGACAAACTTGGTAAAAGCCATCTCCAATCATTACTGTTCTCTTTAGATTTGCCCCGGATAACAGCTGTCTCCAAAAGGGATAATAACTGATATTTACCACTCCTAAAAGTAGTGGACAGTACCACCATGATGCCAGCTGGCACCAAGGCCTAATCTCAATGAGTGTAACTACGTGTGTCAAGTAACCTGACAACTCTCATTTTATACATTGTCTGGATTTAAACTGTAAAAGTAGGAGACAGACACATGCAGAGCAGACGTAGTAACGTCACTCACGAAGCAATGTCTGGAAAATTATTTAAAGGATATGAGCTGGTTTGACCATGGTGATGGGAGAGATGGCTAGCTTGGCCGTAGTATTTGGTTGCATGGGTGTTCAGTTTCAGTCGGTATCAGCGTAGTCCACTAGTGTGTCTCTCGCCAGGGACGGCGGCACGTCTAACTTATTGCACAAATCCACAATCCTTCCCTCTGGGTTTTTTTGTTCTGAGATGGGACTGTAGAAATACAGCCCAGGCTTGTGTTCACTTCAGTTTTTGCATCACATTGAACAACTATCTAACATTTTGGCTAACAGTGTTGTCAAAGCTGAGCTGTCATTAGCGTAGAGTGGACGCCACGTGAAAACTATGAATAGCACCAACTTCTGACCAAACTACACTGTAGCTCCGTTTATTCGCTCCAAACCAGTTGACGGAAATGCGCCTAATTCACATTTTCTTTTACATTTCAATAGTTTGCTTAAAATTTGCTTGACAATTGAATGGAAACACGGCTACTGAGCTAAATCAATACCTCTAACAGTGTCACAAAATAATAACATTATGAGCTTCATAAAGCTCAAACATGTTACAAATTGTCATCTATCTTAGATTGTAAGCGTACCTGTTATTGTGTCCATCCTCAATCACAATCACCATAATTCAGTTGATGGATGGTTTGGAGAGATATATTATGATCCACTGCACCTCTTGTGTGTTGACATAGTTTTGTCCAGCAGGTATAGCTCTAACATTAACTAATGAAATTAAGTTTTTTCTGCAGGTATGTTTGTATTTAACTCTCTTAATAATTTAGGGTTTTTTACATTGTCTGGTAATGATCTTGAAAAATGTGAACATTGAAAAGCATAAAGTTGGTTTATGTTAAATTTATTGCATAATGATGTCTAATATACCAGTCACTCTGTACATTTTATTACAGTTTAGAAATATGTTTTCATTATAATTCTGACTTAAATAAGAGCTGTTCTTTGCTTTAAAGTGTCAGCTGTAAAGATGATTTAACAAACAGTAATTTTAATCAAGGTACACATAGCCTAATAAACATAAATATCAATTATACATGTATGAAGTGGTTAATGATTTTGAGGACTCAGTTATTTGACATTAAATGTTTGGTTTGTTTATTGGTACATGCGTTTGTGTTTCTTAAGTATTAATCCTACATAACGGTACTTTGTAATATGTTTGGAGTCAAGTTATAAAAGGTAATGTATGAAAACTGTAAATAAGATTTACAAATATCACAGCATATTTTAAGTATACAACATCTAGTCTAATAAACCGTAAATATCAATAATACATTAATAAAGAGATGAATGACATTAAGGACAATGAGGTGTTAAATGTGTTTGGTTTGTTTTTTGGTCCATGTGTTTGTGTTGCTTAAGTATTTACATACTACAGAATTAGAGTCAAGTTGCAAAAAGTAATGTATGAAAACTGTTTGAAAATGAGACACTCAATCAAACCCTAAACTACAATTACACCTGATTTACTATGAAATGTTTATGTCAGTATTTAGACTGAAGGGGACTGTTAAAAACGCCATTTCAGACATCATGAGAGGAGGAAGTCAACCTCTCTTGATATCTGATTGGATGTGGGTGTTAGTGTAAATTAGCAACAATATTACGTGTGAGAGTCTCGTCGTGAACTCGTATTCATTTTATTACTTTGAACAAAGGAAATGTCTTTGTAACATCAAGTTTTACAACACACACACAGGCCATACTTTTACAATGTTTGGCTTGTTTTGGGGGTTGCAAAATGTTTAACATAGGTTATTTTTAATTTATATTTTTTTAAGAATTTTATACAGACAGAAAACTATTATTATAAGGGATCAACTTTTTTGGCCTAATATGTTTGGAAAACACAACGTATTCGATCCAGGTTTCCAGTGGCTCTCAATGTACTTACATACATGTACATGTACAGGAAGATAAAACGTACAGAAGACTAAACTAAAACGAGGAGAGCAGACAGACATATAGCTCTACAGTAGCTATACATGTCTTTGTGCTGTATTTGCAGTCTGCTTGGATTTACAACATTTCGTACATGTTTATTGCACATTTTGAATATAAACTGTAATATATATATATATATATATATATATATGTATGTGTGTGTGTGATTTGTAGATGTAAGGTAATACGTGGTTATTGCATAGGGATTGTTTACTGTCATCACATGTCTGATCTAAGTGTTCAGGAATGTGATGGTGCTTTGTGGCTGTGTGTTGGGAGTTTTACTGATGCAAGGTAAGACAAGTTAACAAACAAGATACTAAAACATGTTGCACTATTCGCTCTTTAGGTTTTTAAACCAGCAGCTGGTCAGTCTCATGACATTACAGGGAACTCATCATCATCATAGTACAATTATCTCAGACACACAAAATGCATGAATGTTTATCCCTTTTTCGTGCATGGGGACACGTGCTGTTTTTAGATCATTTAAAAAACTGATATTAATATTTTCCCTCTTCTCTCCTCATCATGATTAATCGCACATTTTATTTTGTTCTAAATGAACCTTAAAGGGAGATTTGTCAAGTATTTAATCCTCTTATCAACATGGGAGTGGACAAATATGCTGCTTTATGCAAATGTATGTATATATTTATTATTGTAAATCAATTAACAACACAAAACAATGACAGATATTGATCCAGAAATCCTCACAGGTACTGCATTTAGCATAAAACAATATGCTCCAATCATAACATGGCAAACTGCAGCCCAACAGGCAACAACAGCTGTCAGTGTGTCAGTGTGCTGACTTGACTATGACTTGCCCCAAACTGCATGTGATTATCATAAAGTGGGCATGTCTGTAAAGGGGAGACTCGTGGGTACCCATAGAACCCATTTACATTCACATATTTGGAGGTCAGAGGTCAAGGGACCCCTTTAAAAATGGACATGACAGTTTTTCCTTGCCAAAATTTAGTTTGGAGCGTTATTTGACCTCCTTCTCGACAAGCTAGTATGACATGGTTGGTACCGATGGATTCATTAGGTTTTATAGTTTTATATGATACCAGTATCTTCACTCTAGCTTTAAAACTGAGCCGCTACAACCTCTGGAAGATTGTTTGCATTAATGCGTTAAAGAAAAACATTATTATCGTGTAAACTTTGACACCCCTAATCATTACACAAATAGTGATGCCTCCCACATTTAATTTCACTTCATATCACACGTTATAGATCCACTTTATCATAAACATTCAAACCAGCAGTGCTATTTGTGCTAATGAGCCATAACTATTCCTTAAGTCAATTGTAAAATATAAAAGCCAACTCAAATCTCATATCAAATTCCGCTCAATATTTCATCAGTGCTGCTGTTTGCAGCCCGGAGCGCAGAGGAGAGGGTAGGACTACCAACACTCATGGTCAGCAGCTGATGAAATCATCATGATCGGTTGTAGAAATTTAGGATAACATCAAATAGCATTAAAGAATGGCAGAAGAGAGTGTCAATGGTTTTAATAATATCTTTTAATACTGTGCATATATCACCAACTTTGATTTTAGTTTTCATAGTTGTTGTGTTTAAAGTCGCCGCAGTGGACATGACTTTATTTATTTATTTCTGTTTTATTAGATAGGGACAGATACAGTATACATAGACAAACTGAAAACAGCTATCACACACTCTGCTTCCTCCAGTCACCTCCACCCGACACATCTTCACCACCTGCACATTTGGATTGTGTAAATAATCAAAGTGTGGAAAGAAAGCCAGTGACAGTTCCTGCACAATCATTACTTTCCATATCCTCATTATCATTACCAGTCCTAATCATAATGCAGGACAAGTTCACCATGTAAAACCTTAATTAAATAAATAAATAAATAATGTTCACCCGCCAAACTTCCATTTTCAAATGATATCCAGGGTGGGGGATTTTACTGATTGTCGTGACCATTTTGGCGAGATGTGAATCGATCAGTCTGATTGCTGTAAACATATAAACACAGCGGTGACACTCGTAATGCTGCATGGTGGATGCACTGGCACTGCGAGGACTATGTGAATGAAAGAATTAGGAGGGAACAAGTGTTCATGGACCAATCATATTTACTCAAAGTTACCAACTTCAGCTTTAAGCATTCAAAAATGAATCATAACATTAGTTCAGACAGAGCTGAATTTGTGCTTATATGGCTGATTGGCATCAGCTGTTAGCAGTATGCCTTACTATCATTGGTTCATTCATTGCTCTGAGCCTTGTAAAGTCCAATCATATTCATGCAGGAGTACAGTGCAGATATGATAACCTGACAGATATGTTTTTATGTTTCCAAGACTTTGACTGTACCAGCAGAGGGAGACTTTATTCCACTAAACACTGGTAAAAACAGTTCAGTGGTAGAAAGCTGTATTGGCAGTTGGATCTGTCACAACCTCCACGCTTATGGAAGAAATTATTATAGGAAATTTAATTGTTATTCTCTGTAGGTGTAGTCTAAACATGTAATTTGTCCAAACGTTGTTAGATTGTTCATTATTCAGCCATTAAAAACATAAATCTTGGATGTTGAGTATTTCACTCAGTGTAAACATCATAGAGCTTCAATTAAGAACTGGAACAAGATAACACACAACATACATGAAAAAAAAAACTACACAAAAAAGATGTTTATTTCAAGTTACTACTACTTCAAGTTACTGCAAGTAAGAGCTTAAAGCTGCCAGCACAAGTTCAAAGAAATTCAGATGAGAAACATCAAGGCCCCACCTGCTATCAGGTTTAATCAGGTTTATGTAATCTCCCCAAAAAATGCAGTTTTATGTCATCTCACCATATGCAGGCTGGCTGTAGGCCATATTGCAGGTCTCTTATGACAGTAACATGTTTAGATGTTAAAGGAAAAGTAGATAACCTTGTGATCCCTGCAATCAAAAGTTTGTTAAATTATGAAGTTCCACCATAGACAGAGACTTTGACCTGTTTTTAATATAATAAACCTTCATCAATCTTGTTGTTTATACTGTAATATCAAACTTAATCCCTTATCTTCATGGCCATTAAACTGACCTTCATATCACTCATTTTCACTCATCATCATCACAAGTGCCATTTTGTAATTTGAAAATAAAGGATGAGTATAAAATGTTAAGGAGTTTATTTTTTTTCTATTTTGGCAAAAGCTAAGAGATGTAAATCACATTGAAATCCACTGCTCTTCAATTTCTAAGATGCTTGGTGCTATGTAGTTTAAGAAACATTAAAGAGTTTATTTTTCATTGTAACCTGGAGGACATTTTAAAGTACATTTTACTGGGTTTCTAATTTTCTAGTCACTGAAAGTATAACAAAGCTCATGAAGGTAAGAGAAAAATATTTTCTGAATATGAAATATTCTGAAATCAAATGGGCAAATTGTACTCATATAACCTCAACACACATATACAGCGGGTAAAATAAGTGTTGAACAGTAAACAGTAAATATATTTCCAAAGGTGCTATTGACATGAAATTTTCACCAGATGTTGGTAACAACCCACGTAATCCATACATACAAAGAAACCAAAACAAATAAATTCAGAAATTAAGTTATGTGTAATAATGTGAAATGACACAGGGAAAAAGTATTGAACACATGAAGAAAGGGAGGTGCAAAAAGGCATGGAAAGCCAAGACGACAGCTGAAATCTATCAGTAATTAGAAAGCAATCCGGCCCCTTGTCCGTGCAAATTAATATCAGCTGGTTCAGTCCCAACTGATGGCCTATAAAAAGGTGTCTCTATACCAAGGTGTCACACAAGAAACATCTATTTTGGGAGTTTAGTTTAAGTAGTTCTAGGTCTTTTACCTTGCAGGTTTGTCAATTCTCCAGCAAATATACATCACAGCTCCCAGAGTCTATTTGCAAATGTATGATTTGTGGTTTTGGCTGATATGAATAACACACGTTGTGTTTGGATGATACTGGTTACATTTAGAAATTACAGCAAACCTAAATATTAGTAAAATATAATGTTTTTTTGAAAAAAATAGCTAGGGAAAAAAATTGTTTAACCTCAATTCATTTGTTACATTCTCTCCTGTTAGTAGATGGATTTTAGTTGCGTATTGAACGTCATTTGAATCACGTGCATATATTCTGGAGTCTGACGTGGGTGTGACATTTTCTTCTTCCTCTTCTTTTGTGAACAGAAACTTTCACTTTTATTGCCGTTGACTGACGGTGCAGCAACAATTTCAGCTGGTGAGTCAATTCAAACAAAATGTATAAATAGAAATAAAGGAGAACTAACTGAACTGCGGAAGCTACAGATTGATATTGATAACAATAAGATGTGTCTTTGATCAGATTCACAGGTTATTATCAGAGCAACTACAACATTTGTTCTGATTGATATTAATTCTTGAAATCTGTTACAGACATACTTTGTGCAAGTACCTAATAATATAACTTTGAAATGTTTAGATCACTCTTTTATCAATAGTCAGATGCACATGTGCCAACCAACCCCGCTCACATTTGACCATATTTGTCATTTGTCATATTTTATTGGTTCAGCTGGTTGTTAAAATTGGAAAAAATACCAACCCAGAAATCTGTTTCAAGCCGTGTAACTGAGACACACTGATGCTGAAAGCAGGACTGAGAACGTTATAAAGAAATCCATACATCCTTCACAGTTAAATTAGTTATTACTATTATTAAGATATGTCTGTTAGTTATAGCCTATATTTTATTGTGGTTATTTTTCTAAATGTTAAACATTACAGTTTTCTATAAACTAACACAACATTGTTATATAGATTTAAGGATCCCTCTTCTGTTGCCCTCCTGAAGGTCCTCACTTTTTTTCTTATCTAATCAAAGCTGTAAGGATAGTGTCATATGTTGTGTTGAGTCTAAAGCCCTTTAAAGACAATTTTAGTATTTGGGATTTTAGTATCTATAAATAAAACTTACTTGACTTTAGACGTTGTGTTTGGATGATACTGGCTATGTTTACAAATTATAGCAAATTACAAAAAAATATAAAACAAAGTAAAACTGCTCATAAAAAATGTAATAATTATTTGAAAATTCAAAAATACATTTCACATACTTCAGAATGTGTTTTAACTGCTAATAGTTTAAAAAATAATTATCTGCAAAAATAGTTCCTCATCTTTTAATTAAATTTCAGTTTAGTTTTTTCTCTTGTCTTTATGGTCATATAACTATTTATTCATGTGACATCACTGCAGCATACATATTCTGATAGCCCAGTTTGACCTGAAAAAAAGATGTAAATGTCATGATTGTGTATTACAGTGTTGAGATTCTACATGAATTATTACAAAAGGAGATCAGACTGACTAAAAATAGCAAACATGGCTTTGACCTCAGAGGGTTAAAGTAATGAACGTTTTTGTCACAGTTGGATACATTACAACCAACAGTGTGACTATATGGTTAATAGCACACCCTTTGAGAAATTTGAGAACACTTGCAGGTCGTAAGTCCAAGTCCTCCCAAGGACCCCCAACGCCAAGTCGATTTTTTTATTTTATTTTTTTATTTGTTTGACTCAGTGTATAGTTTCTGTACATTATATTTCCCTTGTGGAGCTAAAACAAATTACACATTTCCAGTAATGCATTGCCGTCACCAACACCACTAACGGCTGAGAGGCTTTAAGTGGCTCGAATTAGCTGAGGCGACGCCTAGCAGAGCAGCTAACGGCTGTGACGGCACCCACCTGTCACTCAATGCAGCCATTATGCCAAACCTTAAGCCTTAATATAATTTAAACAAGTGAGTTATATAAAAATTCACCCCTGTTCAGTTGTCATGAATGGAGAAATTACCTATAGAGACCAAATCCATTTTTTTTTTTATCAGGCTGTAAACATGCTTATTTCTGTTGTAAAGTTGGGCATTTTAACATGGAGGTCTATGGGGATTGGCTCGCTTTTGGAGCTTCAACTGGACATTTGAAGAACTGCAGTTTTTGGCTTCACTTCTCAGTACCAGAGGTTGCCACTTGATTAAACTCCTCTTTTCTTGTGTTATTCCAAGCATCCAGAAGGTGCTGTAGATTCCACTACTAAAACAATGTCTTCGTTCTCTTTTCTTTTGTCCATATGGCTGCTTCTGTAGCAACAGTAAATATTCTGATTCATCTTTTCCAAAAGAGATTTGCTAAGATTGCTTTTCCAGCACGTTGATGTTTAGCAGCTAGTATTTACCATGGTTGCAGCTATGTCTAGCCTGTTAGCATATATTTTCCAATTGATATTTAACATAAAATTCAGTTGACGGGGATTTCATTAGTTTTGCAGGAATTTGGTCATTTGATTTATCCTGAGGGGCATATGAACGTGTTGTTCACACATTGAAAAAAGGAAAAGTCTTCACCAAAGTCGGTATGATTTATTGCTACCGAATTTTCGAATCTCAATGATCCAACAGTTGCAGAGGTATTTCAGTCTGAACCAAAGCGGTGGACTGACCAACTGACATTGCTATCCCTAGTACCACATTTTTAGCATCGCTAAAATGTACATCATCTACCATTGATAGCATATGTGAATTGATGTTTGTTAATATTGTTGGTGTTGTATATTTGTGCTTTGGGACTTGACAGAGATGAACGTTTTGTTTCTCTTCAGTCCTTGCCATCTATCTGCTGTTATTTCAGTTGAGTGTTATCTCTTTACAGAGCACAAATCTTACATTGAAACTACAACAAATATAGAGATGTATGAGATAAATTTGATGTAGCCTACTGTAACTGATGGTTTTGTCTTTCACAGGGTTCAAACCAAGCACATCACACAGTTCATCACCAGTGGAAAGCGTAATCAAATACGGTAAGTGAACGTTTCATACAACATCAGTTTATCAGATCTATCAACATTTTCAAGAATGTGTTAAAAACTGCCTAAAAATGTAAATTCAGCTGTGCTGATGCAATAAACTACAGTTGAATAGAGATGAAAGAGATCCACCTACAGTGATTGTATCTTTAGATTGTGTTTATTTGAATGAGTTTGTAAAAGACAATCTTGGACATTATTGTGAACTCTATATCTCTCTGTTGTATTACAGCACCTGCACTCAGGAAGAGTACAGACACAAAGACAAGACTTGGAAACTTTATGATAGGGGGTCAAGGATTTCATTTCCAAAAACATTCCCCGATCAAGCATTGTATGGCTCCCTGTGAAGATTGGAGAGGCAAATAACAGTAGTGAAAACTCCAGACATCTTCAGTGTGCCAGAGGAGACAGTGAAGAACTGTGTGACTCTTTGTCCTCCTGGACCAAATGTCCTGCTGCTGTTAGTGAAACTTCTGATTTCACTGAAGAGATCATCAGACCAAAGTCTGGACACGTCAAACCAGCTGTAAACCTGGTTCTGTGTGGGAGGAGAGGAGCAGGGAAGACTTCAGCAGCCAAGGCCATTTTAGGTCAGACAGAGCTTCATTCAGTGTGTTAAACATCAGGGAAAGGTGAAAAACCTCAGCAGGCAGTGATGGCGTCATCAGTCAGGTATGACAATCAGACAGGAAAGCCTCTCAGAATAATACTGATTGGAAAGACAGGCAGTGGGAAGAGTGCTGCTGCAAATACAATTTTGAACAAAGAATGTTGTATATCCAAAGCCAGCCAGAAATCAGTAACTAACTCTTGTCAGAAAGCAACAGGAGATATTGATGGGAGGTCCATTGTTGTGGTCGACACCCCCGGCTTGTTCGACATGATTTCGTCCAATGATGAAGTTAAACAGGAGCTTGTGAAATGCATCAACATGTTGTCTCCTGGACCTCATGTGATCTTACTGGTGCTGCAGATCGGTCGCTTTACACAAGAGGAGAAAGACTCTGTAGATCTGATAAAGAAGATTTTTGGTGAAAATTCAGTCTATTACATCATCGTTCTGTTCACCAGAGGAGATGATCTGAACAATCAGTCAGTTAAAAGCTACGTAGAAGAAGACTGTGGTGACTTTGTCAAAAACCTAATAGATAAGTGTGGAGGGAGATACCATGTCTTCAATAACAAAGATCGGACAAACCGCACACAAGTCAGAGAGCTGCTGACCAAGATTGACACCATGGTGAAGGAAAATGGTGGCGGCTGCTACACCACAGGGCCAACAATTGAAAAAGATGTTAAGAAGATTTTTAAAGAGATGGAAGAGAGGAAGAAAGAGGACGAACACCTCAAAAGAAAACATGAGAAAGAACTGGTAGAGCTGAAAAACGAAATGGAACAGGAGAGCGCCAAACACAAAGAAGAAAGGGAGAAGAATGAACTTGATTATAAAGCAATGAAGAGAGATGTGGAGGACCTAACAGAGCAAATGAAGGACCTGAAGAAAAAGCAAGAAATGCAAGACCCTAAACAGAAAAATAAAAAAAAATGCATGATCCTATGAAAATGCTGCCATCTGCCAGAGTTCTCAGTATTCCATCCATCCATTTGCTTCCACTTATCCAGCTGGGTGACGGGGGCAGCAGGCTTAGTAGGGAATTCCAAACATCCATCTCTTCATGTTTTCTCAGTCTTGTTTTTTTTGTCTTATACTACGGTACAATACTGTAACATCATTTCATATCAATGTATATGCTTTGTTTCCCAAACAATGGAGACGAAAATGATAGAAAACAGAGATATTTATGATGAAAAGAAATTGTTGTCAAAACAGGTCCCAGTATGGACAGAAAGTAGTCTGAGGTTTTACCTTTTAATACACAAGATCCAGTTGAACATGGCTTATCTTATTTTAAAACAGACTTTTGTTTTCATTTTGATATATTTGATGTTGGTTGCACCGTGATAATGATTTATTGCATTATCACTGTGCAAATGACACCAGTTGCTAACATGCAGCAAACAAGCAACCCCAAAATGAGAATGCACGACTGATATACAGTGTGAGACGACCAGGGCAAAGGGGCTTTTACACCTTTTTGACATTCCTCTTGAAAATGATGAAGGCACTAAGTTTCAACCCAATCCTGTTTGCAGATGTAACAAGTTGTGTTTTGTCTCTTTACCAGGCTTCCTGGTTCCTGCAGAGAAAGTGGCCCTAGCGGTATCTACAGACAGTTTTGGTTTTGATTGGCTTTTTTAAGACAGACTTTAAGCCCGTCAGTGATTTTAGAAAGACATTGTTTGATCTTTTTTCAGTTAAGGTCATGTTCAGAGAGAAAGAAAAAAGCCACAAATGTGGAAAACCTCCCTTTCTACTGTCAAACTAAAGAAAAAAAATTCTCTGAATGTTTGATTGTACATTACAGTGTGAATATTATTTTCTCATGGACCACAGCTCTTTATTTATTTGTTCTGGAGTCTTCAATTTTATGATTTCCATATCATATTCTACATGATTTCAATATGTTTTGGGTCCAAAATTGTTAAAGATTAATTCTTCTCTCTTTTTTCAGTTTTATTTTTGTAAGTGAGGTTCAATTTCTGCTGGACAAATCTGTAAAGTCTTCTTTCTTCAATCAAATAAATGATTGCCTGAATGACAACATGGCTGAACTCATTTTGCCTTTTTCTCAAGATGTAGTGGTACAGCACAGTCAAAACGTTCTTGTTTACCTGAAGTCTATCACTTCTTGTTCTTTTAATACTTATTTAGCATTACAGTGGCATCTGGTGGCAGTTTTAAGAACTGCAGCTACGTATTAGACAAAGAAAGCACCACTAAATTATTTGTTATATATATTTCAGAGTCTTCACAGCTGAAGGAATCCTCCCTGCATGAAGGTTACAATGTTCAGATTTTATTAAAACTGTTTTGATACGATTATGAATCAAAAAGTCTTACCACGTGCTCGGTGTTCTTAGACAGATATCTGCACATGCAGGTTTTTGGGGGCCGATGACAAGAACCAATTTAATTGTAGAAAATTTGCCCACATCCAGTCTATCACATCTGATGTTTAACCAGGCAGATCAGTCCAGATCTTTATTGTTCCACAAGAGGAAATTATTTTTGCAGCATAAAAGCATAAAAGCATGGAACATATTTCAGATTAAAATAAGGGCGTACTGCTTTTTTATGAATACTATAAATACTGTAAAACCAAAAGTAATCAGAATATTACAAGACTTGGAGGAGAAATGAATCTGTGAGAGACGAGAGGATCATTTCACTCTCGTGTCTCCAATTTGTGTAACACTTTGAAAGCACTGATCTTACTGCTCTGTTTGTGCACAGGGAGCCATGTTCTGTCTGATAACCTCCATGTCCAGCAGGTGGAGCTGTAGCATCAACCTCTGATGATTGGAGCCTCACAGAACACTGCTGGTTACAGCTTTCCATTTGAGAGTTCAGTCTTTAACGAGATGCTGTCTGTCTGTCTGTCTGTCTGTCTGTCTGACTGTCTGACTGTCTGTCTGTCTGTCTGTCTGTCTGTATGTAAACAAACGTGCATTTGTAGACACTTCACTGATATAAAGTTTTCAGGTTTAATGTGTGATAAAATGAAATAATTCTTCACATTTCATGGGATTTATTTCTGCAGATATTCTGAGAAGAGGTTGTCATGGTGATGATTTTGGATGTGAGGAAGAACACACGTTTCCAATATCACTGGAATATAATTAATAAAATCTCATAATTTAACACAAATTACAGATAATATTACATTTAAATAAAACAAGTCAGGAGGAATCAAAATGTTCAAGAATGAAATAAAGAATATGTAGTTTTAAAGAATAAATATAAACTTAGTTTTCCTGACATACTTTGATGAACAGGAGTCACACCTTGTTCTTGTTCTTTACTTTCACTTTTAACCTTCGTGTTGTTTCTTGTCCTGCTCTGATGTCGCAGCAGAAGCTTCAGCTGGTGAGTAACGTTAAACTACTAAAACCAGATCGATAGAGATGATCAAGTCAAAGTCCTCTAGAGAAGTGAAGTCTGTCGGTAAACGAGGATCAATCACGGTGATTCATGATTTACAGATTCACGGTAACATCCGATCAGAAATACTGTCCGACAGTCTGCAAGAAAACTCTTTACTGGAATCAGAGGAATCAGAGGGATCAGAGGAATCAGAGGAATCAGAGGAATCAGAGGGATCAGAGGAATCAGAGGAATCAGAGGAATCAGAGGAATCAGAGGGATCAGAGGGATCAGAGGAATCAGAGGACTCAGAGGGATCAGAGGACTCAGAGGGATCAGAGGGATCAGAGGACTCAGAGGACTCAGAGGGATCAGAGGGATCAGAGGAATCAGAGGAATCAGAGGACTCAGAGGGATCAGAGGACTCAGAGGGATCAGAGGGATCAGAGGACTCAGAGGACTCAGAGGGATCAGAGGGATCAGAGGAATCAGAGGGATCAGAGGGATCAGAGGACTCAGAGGGATCAGAGGACTCAGAGGGATCAGAGGACTCAGAGGGATCAGAGGGATCAGAGGACTCAGAGGACTCAGAGGGATCAGAGGGATCAGAGGAATCAGAGGAATCAGAGGAATCAGAGGAATCAGAGGAATCAGAGGAATCAGAGGGATCAGAGGAATCAGAGGGATCAGAGGGATCAGAGGAATCAGAGGGATCAGAGGAATCAGAGGAATCAGAGGGATCAGAGGAATCAGAGGGATCAGAGGAATCAGAGGAATCAGAGGACGTCGATTCAATCAGTTTAAACTATAAAACAAAATCACAAATGAATATAAGGGCTGTGAATGTTTTTAAGTCTGTAAATGAGGAGGATTTAGTCAAATTATAACAATGTATTTGTACAACTGTTGCTGTTATTTACAGAATGATGAAATTCTAGTTGTAAATTAGAGGCACAGATGCAGATCACTCTACATTTATATGTGCATTGTGTTTTATATTTGTTAGTGAATACTTCTGAGGCTGTTTTGACGCCATACAGTCTGTTTCCGGTGTGATAATATCTGAGGGAACTCCATTTTAGATGATCAGTGACTCAGCAGAAGCAAGGCCTTTGAAAGGAGGCTAGGACACAGGGAAGGACACTAGTCTCTGGGTTTAACACGTGCATGCGCAGTGAAACTGAAGCGACGTCCGTTTCTGATCACAGCAGCAGCTGATCACAGCTGATCACATCTGGATCAGCTGTTTATGTCTGAACTGATCTAATACTAATAAAGAAACAGAGTTATCAGAGCAGCAGTGTTTCTCTCTGTAGTCTGTTACCTGTTTAACAAACACCTGCACATGAATAACAGCTGCAGTCTGTATTTCTACTGTGGACTGAGTCCTGCTTAGAGGACCAGGAACCATCTCTACTGTGGACTGAGTCCTGCTTAGAGGACCAGGAACCATCTCTACTGTGGACTGAGTCCTGCTTAGAGGACCAGGAACCATCTCTACTGTGGACTGAGTCCTGCTTAGAGGACCAGGAACCATCTCTACTGTGGACTGAGTCCTGCTTAGAGGACCAGGAACCATCTCTACTGGATCAATACCTTAATATTATTTATTCATTATGAGCGTCTGTATTATATAGTTATAGAATAGTGTAAAATAAGAATATTAGTTTAAATGTTCTGTATAAATAAATGCAGTGTTAGTAAACCAGATTATTGCACTACATTATTGTACTGTTAATTTCAGTACTGCACAGTTGAACATATAATAAATTATAGGGTTATAGCTGCTGCTGGGGGTAAAACATAATAATTATATGTTGTACACACACACACACACACACACAGCAATTTACAATCTAATGAACAGATCTACCGTTTTCTAGACTATATAAGGGGATATTTGATCCAAATACAATCTATTTACTTTATGTTGTTGACGTCTGTATGACAATAAAGTAGAATAAATTAAATGTTAGTTTGGGCGTGATCCATGAGCCTGTTCAGTAGCAGGACACGTAGCTACATTTTCAAATAGGCCTTAATCCTGATTTTAAAATCTCCCATGTTTATAAAAGAATCTGTTTTAAAGTGTCTTTGTAGATCACACCAACATGAGGGTGCAAAAACAGGTTTGAGGAATGAAGTAGTTCTACATAACTTGTATGCATGACCGAAGGTTTGCAGCTACTGATAGTTTTGTCAGTAGAGTTTCAAGTTTATTTGTCATACGCATTTAAAAGTACAGTGTACAGTGAAATGCAATGAAATGCATTTCACTGTACACTGTACTTTGCAATGAAATGCATTTCACCCTGATGGCTCTCTCTCAGCCCTTAAAATCTATAAATAGTACAGTTGATAAATACTTCAATAAATAAGACAATACCTGAGAATACAATTATAAAACAACCTAAAACATCCATAAAACAATCCACAGCTCTGCATTCATTTAGTGCTACTGTTCAGCAGTCTGAGGGTAAAAACTGTCTCTGAGGCGAGAGGTCCGAGCTCTGATGCTCTGTAGGAGCTTCCCTGAAGGGAGATAAGAGAACAGAGTTTCTATGCTGGATAACTTGTGTCCTGCAGGATACAAAGAGCTTTCTTCCTGCAGCGAGTGGTGTAAATGTCCTGTAACTGTGGTAACGGTGATCCAATAATGTTAGATGCTGTTTTCACTGTCCTCATCAGGAGTTTACGGTCATATGATGTAATGTTGCCAAACCAGACCAGTATGCATCCAGTTAAGATGCTTTCTATTGTGGACTAGTAGAAGTTGATGAGGGTTTTTGTGGACATACCATGTTTCTTTAAACACCTCAGACAATAAAGTCTCTGTTGGTCCCTTTTTATGACCCAACTGATGTGCAGGGACCGGGAGAGGGAGTCAGAGATATGGATGCCTAGGAACTTGAAGCTGTTGACAATTTGGACAGGAGTGTTATTTCTATCAACAGGTGATTGAACAGTTTTAATTCTCCTGAAGTCAATTAGAAGCTCCTTAGTTTTCTCCTCATTAAAGGACAGATTGTTGTTGTGACACCACATGGTCAGGTTCCTCACTACGTCCCTGTATGCCATCTCATTGTTATTAGTAATGAGCCCTATCACTGTTGTTTCATCTGCTAATGTCACAATGCTGTTTGTATGATGTTTAGCCAGACAGTCATATGTGTACAGACTATACAGTAAGGGACTGAGACAGCAACCTTGTGGAGCACCGGTATTCAGAACTGTGGTAGATGAGTATCTGTTTCCTCCTCTTACTGTCTGGAGTCGGCCTGTCAGAAAATCTTGTATCCACCTGCAGATGTAATTACAGAGGCCGAGGTCTGTCAGCTTAGATACTAGAAGAGATGGTATGATTGTATTGAAAGCACTGCTGTAATCAACAAACAGCATTCTGACATATGTGTTTTTTCCCTCCAGATGTTTTAGCACAGTATATAAAGCCAGTGAAACAGCATCATCCACAGCTCTGTTAGACCCATATGCAAACTGTAATGGGTCAATATTGGAAGATATGTTGTTATTTATGTATGCCTTAACCAGTTGCTCGAAACACTTCATTATCACAGATGTTAAGGCTACAGGTCTAAAATCATTCAGACAAGATACAGTTGATTTCTTGGGCAAAGAGAACACAGATAAAGAATGAATCAATGTTTAAATATGTGTTATATGATGATATTTATCTTAGAATGGTTTTACAACACTGTATATTTGTGCTTGTGTGTGTTGTGGTTCCTTTTATACCCTTTTGCTCTTAATAATAGAATATATTCAAGAGCAACCAAATGAAATCAAACTGTCCACCATGACAGTTTTCATCTTAAACTATAAACTGTGTGTTGATGTTTTTATTCTTGTCTGGTGATTGTGATGATGTTGACATGTTATACAGGACTGTTGGTGACGCAGAGCTCTTTGACTTCAGCAGACAGCAACACTGACACAAGTAAGTCTTCATTGTTTGTCCAAACTCCTTCATTAGTGAACTATGGCTGTCTGAGTGTCAGTAAATAAGAGAAGCTACATTATTTGTATTCTTCCCTCCAGGTGAATTCTTCTCTGATGTTTCCAGCAGAGTGACATCATGGCGACTGCATCACCTGGTGAGTCCAGTCAGACTTTATTAGTGTGGATAACACACTGTCTTCTCTCACTGTCCACATGTTACACCGTGTCCTAACTGGCTCTCTGTCCACACTGAAGACGTTAACTATGCACTTCTGTTACGTCATGTAAATAAACCCTGTACAGATCAGCTGTGAGCTCCAGATCAGACTGGAGACGTAACCACTTCAAAGATGGGTTATTAGTACGTGCTATCTTCCTACGTTTGTAGCCTACTTTTAAACAGAAAACACACGTTTTATATTGTGATATTTACTGGAAATGACATACAATACAGCTCGCCGTGCATCTTGCTCGTGCCCGGCATGTGACATCATCACAGGCAGTGACACAGACAGAGGCCTGTACTACGAAGTGAGGTCAGCCAGCTGTATAGTGTAACATTAGTCCGTTGTGTTTTCAACAATACTGAACAAAATGATCTAAACAGGTAGAAGAAGTCAGATGTGAGAGGAGCACAGGATGCTTTTCTTACTCTCTTGGTCCTCTCTTGTGTTTTGATGCATCTGAGGTCAACTTTCTCTCAGTTTTATTTATTGATCTAGATTAAAAACACAAACGTTTAACGTGAGCGGATCAAAACGAGGCTTCGTACTGAAATACTGTAGTGACGGCTCATATTTCCCAGAGTTTCCATAGTTGTCACTTTGTCCTGTGTTTGTGTTTGTTTTAACCTTTAGTGCTGTTACATTAGCATACCAAAACTCCTGTTACAAAGTAAAAGTTATCAACGAAGCATATTTGACAGCTGCTCAGAGACGGAAGACTCCAGATCAGCTCTGATTGGTGGTTTTCCTCCGGTGTGTGAAATCTTGCAGATGCCGTTAGGAGCACCGGAGGACACCGAGACACATGATATTTGTCAGATTACCTGTCTCATGCACTACTGTCAGGATATAGAGACCGTTTTATAGAAATAACTTTTTTTAACCATATTTGCTCCATTTCTACCCTCTGATGCTTTAACTAGGACAAGTAAAAACACATATACAAATAAAACAACTAATCAACAGCAATGTGTTCTTCTAGAAACAGTGTCTCTTTTAATATAAGATTACATGTGAATGAATCAATGTTCTGTATCCTTATAGTGTCGGATGATCTGCAACCTGGGAAGCGGAGCAGACGCTCCGAAAGGTTGCAACCTCACAGTAAGTTAAACTGCACTGAGTCACAATTATTCTTCTGTATATTAACATCTAGATTCACAACAGACAACACAAAACACAGATAACAGCTCGTAACTAACTAAATGGAAGAAAACACGGACAAATGGACCGACAGTGAAGTCCAGAAGTTAACTTGTTCATGAGCACAAACCCACTGAGCCGAAGAACGACAGCAAATTCTAAATGAAATTGCAAAAGGTACTTTCATGGCAGCTATTTTGCTTGAGTTTATATGATTGTGGCATGTCACAGAGTTGATTATTTATTCTTATATTACTAAAAAAGCGAGCTTGTGAAACATAGCGAACAAGCTGCACGCGGAAAAGAAGAGAAAGCCCTTGAGATATGTAGCTCTCGGGGGAGCTTCCCAGAGGACAGTTCCTCTCAAGGAGTCCCCAGAAAGGTTTGGCATCCCTTAAACCATTAGTATCTTAGCCTGCTTCATTGATTCATAGCACCATAGGTCACTAGCTTTAGTCTTCTGTAGCATACGTGCTAGGCAGCTGGCTAGCTAGTGATCTAGTTTCAGTGTGCTGCTGACCAGTCCAGTTGATCAGGAGAGAACCAGACTGACTGCTGAACCCAGCTGCTGCTTTGGAAAGAGGAGGTGGTGGTAGGCGGGGTGAAGTTAGTCAGGAGTGGCTGATGAGTTCAGATCAGAGCAGAGAGCTGCTTCATTTGTCAGATGGAGTTGTTGATTGACAACTGGATTGGGAGACAGCGGAGGCAGAGGGTCCACTGGCCAAGGACCACAGACCTGTCCCTTCCCTCCCTTCACTATATGCCAAGGCAACGTCAATTCAGCAACACCCCTCAATGGACAGCGACAAATAGTAAACTGAGTGCCCTCCTATTCAGTAAACACAATATGAAACTTACTAATATAAGACCATTCTAGGGCTGTATCGAATAGTTGGAAGCTTTAAATCTCCATATATAAATACTGGTACGTATTCTCAAAACATCCTATCAACAGAACAAACAGAAAGTGATGTCATGTACAGAGAGTGTGATGAGATATCACATTTTTGTTTTATAGATTTCATTTATTTAAATTTGTCCCCTTAAAGGGACTATTTGTAACTTTCAGAAATGCTTGTTAACAGCGACATCTGTGGCCGTTAAGTCAACTAAAGTCAGCGTCCTGTTCGCTTGCTCGCTCTAAATAGACATGAAGGAGCATCGCTCAACACAGTGAGGAGACACACGTCAGCTAAAAGCACAATATCACTCTATATCTCAGCTGCTTGGCAGTAATGTTAGCTGACCAGACCAAGGTCTCTCCATGAATCAATGCTGATCCTAGTGTTGGCCTTTCCTGCCTCAGCGCAGGCTGAGGCAGCGGGGCTCCTCAGAGTAACTTGTCGTCTCCGCCCGCAGCCTGAGTGAGCAGGGAGACACCGGCACCTGGTCGGTAACGAGATGATAACGTTTCTCTCTGCGGAGCCCCGTCACTTCACAAGACACGGGAAACCTCTGTTGGTCTGGAGGAGCTGCAGCAGTTATTTCTGCACAAACGTCCACTGAACATTCACTAGATATTCTCAGAGCTAAACTAACTCTTCTGCAGTGTGGAGTGAGCAGCATGCACGTGAGAGGTGGAGCGAGTACGCGAGAACACGCGCGCTGTCTGAGTGAAGGCGAGCAGGCAGAGGAGGAGAGGCAGCGGCCACACGCGAGCGCGCAAACGCGCTTAGAAAGTTACAAACAGTCCCTTTAACGGAACACTCAAAAGTCAGATATAGATATAGTTATATAGATATAAATAGCATTACTCTATGTAAAGGATGGATGGATTACACCTCATTATATCCATTAATTACAATGCGGCGTGTATGACTATTTCAGCCTTCTTTCAGCTGCGTCCTCGTCTCCGGCGGTGTGAAACGGACTTTGCAGCAAGTAAAAAAATAAATAAAAAAACATAATTCAAAGCGGTAAACACCCACAGCATAAATCCAGCTGTCCTTCCTGCATCTGTCAGTTTAAACTGTGTTGTCTTTAGTCTAATTATGACTTAAACTTCTTGGTATGTGTGTAATATTACCATACGAACCCCGAGCTCTGATTGGTCAGTAGGCGGTGCTTTTATACGAGTTGATCTCTTATCTGGAACATAACCTGCAGGTCAGCTGTTCAGCATCAGTTACCATGGTGATCTACCCCGGTAAGAAGTGAACCACCTTCGTAGGACGGAAAACCCTGAAGGGTTAAACCCTGAAGTTATCTCGCTAACGCCAAATCCTGCTTCGTAGTACAGGCCTCAGGTGCCGAGATACAGTGAACAGAGAGTTAAACAGATTAATCTGACATTATGACTGATTTCTTCATAAACACAATTTAAGTTAATAAACACTAAATGTGGATGTTTCTCTCACCAGTTGTCGTCCCTGCTCAGCCAGCTGTATAGTGTAACATTAGTCCGTTGTGTTTTCAACAATACTGAATAAAATAATCTAAACAGGTAGAAGAAGTCAGATGTGAGAGGAGCACAGGATGCTTCTCTTACTCTCTTGGTCCTCTCTTGTGTTTTGATGCATCTGAGGTCAATTTTCTCTCAGTTTTATTTATTGATCTAGATTAAAAACACAAACGTTTAACGTGAGCGGATCAAAACGAGGCTTCGTAGTGAAATACTGTAGTGACGGCTCATATTTCCCAGAGTTTCCATAGTTGTCACTTTGTCCTGTGTTAGTGTTTTGTTTTAACCTTTAGTGCTGTTACATCTCTTGACACCAGGTAGCTCGTAATATTTATTCTCTAGTGAACACTACAGTACACATATAACTGTGAGCGTCAATGTTTGTGCTCAAAGTGTCAATAATCAAGTTAATATCCTCATCTACATCCAGGACAACTGACCCAGTTTCCTCCCGCTGTCCCCTGATTTTAGCCTGATACTTTGTCCAGACCTGTCAGGTTCAGGTTGGGAAGCAGACCTCAAGTAAAGACCACCACTGTTGTCATGTAGTGAACAGGAGGGATTATATATATCTAGGCTTGACTTGACTTTTTCTGTTTTCTTGTAGATGATGATGATTTAAATAAACCGAAGCACAGCAGCAGCCCTGACTTCAACCGACCTGACTGTGAGTCAAAAATCAAAAGCATTGTATATATAAATGATATAAATAAATAATAAAGTAAAAAACACTCAAGTAGTTTAACCAGATGGTTTTGCCACAAACTTGAAGCTTCTGCCTCTAAATGTCAGACCAATAATGTATCCTAAAATCAGTATGATCAAGGTGGAAACATAGATGAGGAGAAGTGGTAAATCACAGTTCTTAATGCAAAAACACACAATAATTGCACATTTGAATGGTGCCGTTGTTAGTGTCCCAAGCATGTCCATCAGATTACACGAGGAAGAAATGATTAATTAATGAATGAATTCATGTGTATATTTCTGTATCCTTACAGTTACAGATCAGCCCCTTTATGTGGAAGTGAAGCGTTCAACCAAGTTAAGCTGGTTTACTAAATGGATTTCCACTCTAATGAACTATTATAAAACAAACATGACAAATATAAAGCATTTAAAAGAAAATGTTTCATCTTTTGTGACAAGAGCGCCGCCATGTTGCAATACTCTGCAAGGTTGGTTGGCTCGGCTGAGTTACACAGATACAACGGTTGTTCCTGGATGTAAAGATGAGTTTTACAATGTTTAAAGACAAGGACAAAACAGTCCATCTCATAAACTGACGCTGAAACAGAGTAACGTTACTGCAGCGCTGGCTAGAGGCACTGAAAGAGTCCTCCGACAGGCACTGAGTCCAGCTGACTGTCTCTCCATCTCATGTCCTCTCCTCTCTCTGATCACCTGTCTCTGTCTCTCCATCTCCTGTCCTCTCCTCTCTCTGATCACCTGTCTCTGTCTCTCCATCTCCCGTCCTCTCCTCTCTCTGATCACCTGTCTCTGTCTCTCCATCTCCCGTCCTCTCCTCTCTCTGATCACCTGTCTCTGTCTCTCCATCTCCCGTCCTCTCCTCTCTCTGATCACCTGTCTCTGTCTCTCCATCTCCCGTCCTCTCCCCTCTCTGATCACCTGTCTCTGTCTCTCCATCTCATGTCCTCTCCTCTCTCTGATCACCTGTCTCTGTCTCTCCATCTCCCGTCCTCTCCTCTCTCTGATCACCTGTCTCTGTCTCTCCATCTCATGTCCTCTCCTCTCTCTGATCACCTGTCTCTGTCTCTCCATCTCCTGTCCTCTCCTCTCTCTCATCACCTGTCTCTGTCTCTCCATCTCCTGTCCTCTCCTCTCTCTCATCACCTGTCTCTGTCTCTCCATCTCCCGTCCTCTCCTCTCTCTGATCACCTGTCTCTTCTCCTCTGCTGTCTCATTCAGACTGTTCAAGTGTCACTAGCCAGCGCTGCAGTAACGTTACTGATATCGTTTCAGCGTCAGTTTATGAAATGGACTGTTTTGTCCTTGTCTTTAAACATTGTAAAACTCATCTTTACATCCTGGAACAACCGTTGTATCTGTGTAACTCAGCCGAGCCAACCAACCTTGCAGAGTATTGCAACATGGCGGCGCTCTTGTCACAAAAGATGAAACATTTTCTTTTAAATGCTTTATATTTGTCATGTTTGTTTTATAATAGTTCATTAGAGTGGAACTCCTTTTAGTAAACCAGCTTAACTTGGTTGAACGCTTCACTTCCACTTTAAGCCCAGCAAGAGAAATATAGAAATTATTATCATATCATTATTAATATAGTTATATAATATAGTTATATAATATCTAATATTATTATTATTATTATTATTATTATAGAAATAACTTTTTTTTTAACCATATTTGCTCCATTTCTACCCACTGCTGATTTAACTAAGACAAGTAAAAACACATATAAAAATAAAACAACTAATCAACAGCAATGTGTTCTTCCACAAACAGTGTCTCTTTTAATATAAGATTACATGTGAATGAATCAATGTTCTGTATTCTTATAGTGTCGGATGATCTGCAATCTCTGAAGCGAAGCAGACGCTCCGAAAGTTTGCAACCTCAAAGTAAGTTAAACTGCACTGAGTCAGAATTATTCTTCTGTATATTAACATCTAGATTCACAACAGACAACACAAAACACAGATAACAGCTTGTAACTAACTAAATGGAAGAAAACACGGACAAATGGACCGACAGTGAAGTCCAGAAGTTAACTTGTTCATGAGCACAAACCCACTGAGCCGAAGAACGATAGCAAATCCTAAATGAAATTGCAAAAGGTACTTTCATGGCAGCTATTTTGCTTGAGTTTATATGATTGTGGCATGTCACAGAGTTGATTATTTATTCTTATATTACTAAAAAAGCGAGCTTGTGAAAGAAAGCCCTTGAGATATGTAGCTCTCGGGGGAGCTTCCCAGAGGACAGTTCCTCTCAAGGAGTCCCCAGAAAGGTTTGGTCTGAAAATGGCTGCGGTTTGGCATCCCTTAAACCATTAGTATCTTAGCCTGCTTCATTGATTCATAGCACCATAGGTCACTAGCTTTAGTCTTCTGTAGCATACGTGCTAGGCAGCTGGCTAGCTAGTGATCTAGTTTCAGTGTGCTGCTGACCAGTCCAGTTGATCAGGAGAGAACCAGACTGACTGCTGAACCCAGCTGCTGCTTTGGAAAGAGGAGGTGGTGGTAGGCGGGGTGAAGTTAGTCAGGAGTGGCTGATGAGTTCAGATCAGAGCAGAGAGCTGCTTCATTTGTCAGATGGAGTTGTTGATTGACAACTGGATTGGGAGACAGCGGAGGCAGAGGGTCCACTGGCCAAGGACCACAGACCTGTCCCTTCCCTCCCTTCACTATATGCCAAGGCAACGTCAATTCAGCAACACCCCTCAATGGACAGCGACAAATAGTAAACTGAGTGCCCTCCTATCCAGTAAACACAATATGAAACTTACTAATATAAGACCATTATAGGGCTGTATCGAATAGTTGGAAGCTTTAAATCTTCATATATGAATACTGGTACGTATTCTCAAAACATCCTTTAAACAGAACAAACAGAAAGTGATGTCATTATTATTTAAATGTGTCCCTTTAATTTTAAAAGATACATAATCCTTAAGATGATTTGCTGTCTCTTTTGACAAACATGTTTTTAGTATTTGATGGTAGCAATTTGTATGTGCTTAATCCATTATTATTTTCAGACAGGACAACTTAATTTGATCAAACTTAAATTAAAGCTTCAGTAGGAAACAATGTTTTGACATCATTGGACAAACATTCCATGATAACCTTTCAGCATATTGTAATTCATGTGTTTTGAGAGAAAACTAGACTTCACCAAGCACCAAGTGAAGTGACCATAATGTTGCTTACTTAAAAAGACGTATAATGAGAAAACTATACCAGACAGGTATGCTAATTTAATTCTTTGTACCATGGAGAATTATGGTTCATATACTTAAATTAATAATGAATTTTAAATGTGATGAATTGATGAGTGATGAGAATGTGCTCATCGGAATCATCTTATAACTTTTTGTTTTATCTTTCTTATTTCATAGCATGTGAACTCAGGATTGTGATGTTTGGAAAAACCGAGGACAAAAAGACAACACTGTGGAACTTCATCGCTGAGAAAAAAATTATTGGTCAACAATACTTTAGATTTACCGAACCAAAGCAATGTGAGGTAGCCGGTGGACAGTGGAGAGGAAATCCTCTAACAGTGGTGAAAACTCCAAACATCTTCAGTCTGTCTGTGGAAGCAGTCAGAGAAGAGATAAAGAAGTGCATCAGTCTTTGTCCTCCTGGACCAAATGTCCTCTTGCTGTTAGTGAAGCCTTCTGATTTCACTGAGGAGAACAGACAAACACTGAAGTTCATCCTGAGTTTGTTTGGTCAAGATGCTTTTAAACACTCGATGGTCATCAGTACACATGAGGGGAGTGAAACAAGTTCCTCTATTCATCAGCTCCTTAAAGACTGTGGAGGAAGACTCTACAGCATTGTTGAAGAGAACCACAGACTGTTAATGGAGAAGATTGAAAACATTGTGCATGAAAACAAAGGAACCTTCCTCACCTTCACTGAAGAGATCATCAGACCAAAGTCTGGACACATGAAACCATCTGTAAACCTGGTTCTGTGTGGGAGGAGAGGAGCAGGGAAGACTTCAGCAGCCAAGGCCATTTTAGGTCAGACAGAGCTTCATCCAGTCTCCAGCTCATCAGAGTGTGTTAAACATCAGGGAGAGGTGTGTGGACGTCGGGTTTCTCTGGTGGAGCTTCCTGCCTTGTATGGAAAACCTCAGGAGGCAGTGATGGAGGAATCATTCAGGTGTATCTCCCTCTGTGATCCTGAGGGCGTCCATGCCTTCATCCTGGTCCTACCTGTGGGTCCCCTCACTGATGAAGACAAGGGAGAGTTAAAGGCCATCCAGAACACATTCAGCTCTCCAGTCAATGACTTCACCATGATTCTGTTCACTGTGGAGTCAGATCCTACAGCTCCAGCTGTTGTTACCTTCCTGAAGGAAAACAAGGAGATCCAGGAGCTCTGTCAGAGCTGTGGAGGAAGATATGTTGTTCTCAACATCAAGGACCAGCAGCAGATCCCAGAGCTGTTGGAAGATGTGGAAAACAATAGTCAATCTAAAAATAAACCATACTGCTATACAACGGAAACATTTGCTCGTGCACAAATGGAAAAGGTCTTACAACAAGAGAAACACATCAACATGCAACAAGGTGAACTTGAGAGGCTGAGAAAGAAGAATGAGATAACATGTAAGTATTTTGAATTTAAATGTTTTTCTGTGTCCTAAACCATGTTCTACATCACAGTTTACTGTAGTAACGGTCAACATTAAGGTAACTCCAGGTCTTCTTATTTCACAGGTGATGATGAGAAGCAGAGCCCAGAGTGTCTCAGGATTGTGCTGATAGGGAAGACTGGCTGTGGAAAGAGCTCTACAGGAAACACCATTCTAGGAAGAAAGGCATTTGTAGCCGAATCAAGCCAAACGTCAGTCACCAAACTTTGTCAGAAAGAACAGACTGAATTGAACGGTCGTCCTGTTGTTGTGGTCGACACTCCTGGTCTGTTTGACACAACTTTGTCCCATGAAGAGGTTCATGAGGAGATGTTAAAATTCATCAGTCTTCTGGCTCCAGGACCACATGTCTTCCTGCTGGTGTTACAAATTGGCAGACTCACACCAGAAGTGAAGGAGACATTAAAACTCATCAAGGAAGGCTTTGGGACAAATTCAGAAAAGTTTACCATCATTCTTTTCACAAGAGGAGATTCACTGGAGCATGAGGAGCAGTCAATTGATGAATACATTGAAAATAAATGTGATGATTCCTTTAAGAGACTGATTCGTGACTGTGGAGGAAGATACCATGTGTTCAATAACTATGATAAACGAAACCGCACACAAGTCAGTGATCTGATAACCAAGATTGACACCATGGTGAAGAAGAATGGAGGCAGCTGCTACACAGATCAGAAGCAAGAGCATGAGAAACAAATGAAAGACAAAGATCAGCAATATGACCTCTTAAAGGCACTTTCAGCCCACAAAGAAGAACAGATAAAGAAAAAACAACAAGGTCAAATTTATGACTTGGTAAAATGTGTGACCAAAAAGCAAGAGAATCTGAAAAAAATCAATTACTTACTGAAAAAACATGAAGACGAAATGAAGAATGCGAAAACTGAAGAAAAACAGAAAAATCTGCGGGAAACACATGAAACACAAATAAATGACTTGATAAAAGAACTTGTGAAAGAAGAAGTCAAAACATCAAGCTGTCCCATTTCATGAGGGGATTCTCGTATCATTTGGTTTCAATAACCGAAGCTTTAAAGAAGGATAGATTTCTCTGTAATGTTTTGCAGTGGACTACACTGCAATGCATACCATGGCCACGGAAATACACCTCATTAGCTGTCTGGTGCTATAATCATTATATATTAGGGCTGACAAAGTTAACACGATAGTTAACTCAACTCTGTTTTAACGCCACTATTTTCTTTAACGCATTAAGCCATCGATCTTTCGGAGGTTGTAGCGGCTCAGTTTTAAAGCTAGAGTGAAGATACTGGTATCATATGAAACTACAAAACCTGATGAATCCATCGGTACCAACCATGTCATACTAGCTTGACGTGAAGGAGGTTAAATAACGCTCCAAACATGCGCTAAGTTTTGGAAAAACTGGCAGGACCATTTTCAAAGGGGTCCCTTGACCTCTGACCTTAAGATATGTAAATGAAAATGACTTTGTGATAATCGCATGCAGTAGTCGCGGTTAACTACGGACAATCATGTGATTAATTGTGATTAAATATTTAGTGTATTTGCATGTACATACATTTATGATTGTAATTGTACCTCCTGGTTCACCAGGCTGGAGTGACAGTTCACAAAAGACATACAGTAAGAAATGTGCTGCAGAAAAGAAAAGTGAATTAATCAGCTTTTGCTCAACACAAATCTGTAACATCAGATATTGAGCCACAAAATGATCCAGAGAGGAACATAGTATTAGTTAACTAAAACGTTGTAATTAGTGTTCTCTAGAGAACAATATGTCTATATTATCTGATGTTTGAAGTTGTGGTTTGTGTTGTTGTAGAACTTATTTCAGCATCTGTCCACAGACTGTTGTTCTCCTCCATGTTGTCCTCTATAGCCCTCTGCTAGTAGCAGCATGGACTCTGCTCTGGATTTGACGTCATTGCTGTTTGACACGTCGCGAGTCTCACAAAAGAAACTTTGAAATTTGATTTGAGCGACCAGAGCGTCCGGACTGAGACGCATCTGTAGAAATCCGATTGGAATGACATTTCAAACCACCTCCGAATGGTGTTTGGACACAATTACAGCTTTGCTGTTCAGACTTTTTAAAATCAGAGAGATTTCTGTATCACTGAGTTGGACTCTTTAAATGATATAATGTTGATTTCAGTCATGTCTGTCTAGTGATCCTAAATCAGGATTTTAAAAGCTAAATAACTCAACATTCAGGGTCTTCTCTGTTTCAGTGGGTTTTCTGTAAAGTTTGATAATAAATCTGCATTATATGGTTGAAATAGTGTTTTCTGTTGTTTATTTTTATCTTTTCACCACAAATAAGTTGAGCATGTTTAAAAAAGGGTCGTCACAATGAGCTGCCATCTCAGCCTACACCTTTTCAGTCTGTAGAAAATGTGTATTATATGTTTTATTGTTTTCTTCTTCATTGTTTTGTTGAGAATCATTTGACTTTTTGCTGGTTGTTTTCTTTTCTCCTAATTGTTTGTGTAATTATTTACAGCTTAGTTAAGAAAGACTTCAACAGCTGGAAGCTCTGCTTGGTCATTACAGATCTTTGTTTTCTTTTTTAAATGAGAAAGAACTTGATGTTTGTAATAGAAGTCAAAATGTTTAGATTTCATTCAACCACCTTTCACCCAAATTACAAATATCACAGCAAATATTAAATAATCATGAATATAATTTATATGCAGATGGTTTTATTTTATTTTTTGTTTGTTTTGTTGCATGTCAAATAAGAATGGATGCTTTATAACTTGATTACACACATTTAATGTACAGGAGACACTGTGGGAGGAATCTGAAACTTCTTTACTCACCTCTATGTATTTCTGTAGTTCCTTGATGTCAGGATTCTACTGTTACTGAGGATACTGTCAAAGTATTCACAGTATACTAGGTATACAAATACAACACTCATAGCACTGCAACACATTATATTGTACAGTTAAAATATGTTTGTCCACCTCCTGTATAATCACATTTATCATCTTTCAGTTGATGGTTCATGTTATAATGTTTGTATTGTGTTGTCCAGCAGATGGAGCTCTAACATCAAGTGTCATATCTGTTGGAGGTTTGAAATATTGTAGTCATTTTTATTTTGTTCACCACATTTAATGTTGATTCTTGTATCATTTTAAATATGTCATGGTTAGACCAACCAAAGTGTAATATAATTATGTCCAATATGGACATATGTATTTAATTAGGCAGATGTCTCCATGCAACTTTTGTCATTTGTGAGTTTTTCGTTGTATTCCTGTAAAAAAGAAACAGAAGAGAAACAACCTGCACACAGACGTTATGCTTTGACAATATGTTTGATCCTGTGTGAATCTTCCTCTATCAAGATTTCATAGAAATGTATTTGAGTTCTTCAGATATTCTGGTTAAAGATAGTCAGACTAAATATCTCAGATAAGAGGAAGAACATGTATGAAAGTGTTTCACATGACATTTTGTTTTCCAAGCCACACCCGATTCAGATATTTCAGTCGGCTGTTGAATATGAAGAAAACATCCTGTGTAAATATGATTTAAACTTCACATCAAAGAAATAAAAATGTTGAAAAAGAGTTTAATGTCTACATTTATTTCACATGATTTAAAATATGTTTAGAGCTGAGTTCAAAAATAAAAATCCTGTAAAACATTTTACAAGCTTGGATTATTTGTAGCACTCAATCAAAATAGGTTAGTTTTATATAAAATACAATTTTATATTCATATTTAAAATATTTCATTGTCATTTATGAAATATTCAGAAACACGTCTGATCATGTTCTGACTCTTTTCTTCCTGGTTAATCATCTTGTGAGAGAACTCAACTCAAACTTAACACCTCCCAATATATTAATTGATATTTGTGAATGCAGTCTATCGGTGATGAGGGCGGTGATCATTTAACCGCACTGGGCTGACATCAGCTGTCAGAATTGAATATTGATCATTGATCATCTTCAGTCCAATTCAATTAAAATAAATGAATCTGTGAGAGACGAGAGGATCATTTCACTCTCATGTCTCCAATATGTGTAACTCTTTGAAAGCACTGATCTTACTGCTCTGTTTGTGCACAGGGAGCCATGTTCTGTCTGATAACCTCCATGTCCAGCAGGTGGAGCTGTAGCATCAACCTCTGATGATTGGAGCCTCACAGAACACTGCTGGTTACAGCTTTCCATTTGAGAGTTCAGTCTTTAATGAGATGCTGTCTGTCTGTCTGTCTGTCTGTCTGTCTGTCTCACTACAAAGCATAACCAAGAAATATGCATCACTATTTAACAGGCTGAGGAGCTGAAACAAACGTGCATTTGTAGACACTTCACTGATATAAAGTTATCAGGTTTAATGTGTAATAAAATGTCAGTCAAATAACAATTCTTCACATTATCATGGGATGTTTTCTTTATGTATCAAGAAAGGTGACCTGGTCCTGCTAAAGGATAACAAGGTGAAGCCGAACAAGTGGTCACAAAGACAACTGAGTCCTTCTCAGGAGTGCTGAGGAAACAAGACTACATTTAGCTCCCCCTGTTGTTCAGACATGTTCTAGTTATTCAGATAGTGGTATTTATTCAACAACAGACGGGCAGTGTGATATTCTGTAAGAAATTTGCATCTATGTTTTGTATTTTCTTCCCATAGTGTACATTTGGGAGTACTTCTCTTGCTTACTTTCTGCTATTGCTTTCATTGGTTGTTTTAGTCATGTGACACAACCAGGTCATAGGTCAAAGATTCCAATCAGGAACTGCTTCAGTTGTTTCATTACATGTGGTCAGTCTAGCAGCTGCAGCTATCTTATCCTTTCCTTCCTCTGTTTGTGCCTTGGAAAGCTTCACCTGTAAGTTATATATACATATAGTGCATTTATGCCATTACTGTTTCCTTTAGTGTTTTAAGATGTTAAAGTGTATGTACTGTACATTATTTACAAGATATTTACAAGTTATGTACAAATATTTACATATCATACATACGCTCTAACTTCCGTCATTTACATAAAAACAATGTATAGACTGATACAAAAATAATCCCTCTCAATCATCACTTATGACCAACTAGAAGTGAGTGCGTCTACAGAGACCCTGCCTTCTGCCTGTATTTCCTCTTCTTCTTATTTTGCTGTGTTCAGGACTGTTCTGGGTGTCACCAAAGAGCTCCTGGGCCCCACATGGGGGTGTAACTCCCAGCCAATAACAGCGTCCCGGGTGTACAGCTCGTTCGGGTCGTTCAGGTTCTCAAACTTTGTCACGCCCTCGGCGTCTGATACCGAGGCACAAGTCCCCCTTCAGCGTTCAAAGCGGCCATATTTCACAGAGAACGAGTTGTGTGGTGTTATGTGCTCCTCTGCCTCTCGGTTCGTCAGTTTGAGTTTGACCGAGAGCAGCGCTGAGCCACAGCAGACATGATGAAGCCTGCCCTTCGAATGCATTCATTCAAAATCCAGCAACTCAACACCTTCCTGCAGGGTTGTGCAGAGTTAATGGTGCATTTATTTGTGCTTAAGAACGTAACAGTTATTCCTCTGATACGCTGCTTTGTTCTCACTAACGCCGCTCCCTCTCTTCATTCAATCTATAGCTTACTCGACAATCGCTGATCTCTCTCTCCCTCGCTCACTCGTGGAGCCGTGGAGGAGGGGCCAACTTTGAATGTCGTGTGTTTAAAAACAGCAACCGAAAATTTCAACATACTATGCCTTTAAATAACATTCAGTACTTTGTGACATCTTTCTGTATCATTTAGTTTTACAAAAAATGTAAGGTGGTCACGCACATCCAAAACCGTAGTAGACTTCACACTTTAATATTGTGTATGAATCTTTATAAAGAGCTCTGTCCTTTACGGACTTTTGTTTTTTAGGAGTCTGAAGGACTTTTTCCAAGTACGGTGTCTTGACTACAGGTACAAATATCCACCAGACAGCAGGGCAGTTGCCTCTTTGAGAGATGAAACTCACTGTTGCATGTCAAGCTTCATCGTTGTGAATGCACAAATGCTTGAAAGTGATCCAGATGAGCATAATCAACATTTTGAATCACCTCCTCTCATCAGGTAAATGGCAGCTACACAGTAAGAAGCTTTTAACTCTGTAGAAGTGAGGGGGACATGTCCCTTGTGTAAAGACTTTGATGTAAAGCATCTATAGTGATAAGGAAATAACATTTTCTGGAACTTAAATGCACAAAACACATTTTAAAATTTGTGAAACTCAAGCAGCAAATGACGACATCAGAGAAGTTGTCAACAGTTGGCATTTTATTGATCAGGAAACACTCCTGTTGAATATTGATACAACTCGATTCTGAAAGAGTCAAAATCGACAGAACGGATGAGGAGAAAAGCTGAATATTGCATTCAGTTGTTAGAGGTAGATAGACACGGGTAGAAAGAGATGTTCAGTGATAATACTGTTTGTTTTCTTTGATCATCAGTAGTTAATCACCAGAAGGAGTGAAAGTTGTGAGCAGAGTTAGAGGAACATGTTCAGAAATGGTGTTTGTAGGAGTTGTTGAGGATCTGCTGAGCTGAGAGATTAAAATGTAAACAGTCTCTTGATTCATCTCGTGTGGCATTTCGTATCTTTTAGTCTGTTCACTCAAGAGGAACCAGAGACCGTCCGAGTTAGTTGGATGGAAAAGTTAAAAAGCATGTGGGGCAGAGGAGGAAGACGTGGAGCTTTCTAGAAGCACTTGCGGTGGACAATGGAGGGGCCGGACTCGTCATACTCCTGCTTGCTGATCCACATCTGCTGGAAAGTGGAGAGGGAGGCCAGGATGGAGCCGCCGATCCAGACGGAGTACTTCCTCTCTGGGGGAGCGATGATCTGGAGGGGAGAGTAGAGAAAAATCCAGTAAGACGGTAAGATGTGATGCAGTATTTCTGGATTTGAGATTTACCAGTTTCATGAAGAAATATTTCACAGGTTTTATTATACGTCACTGCCAATTAGCCTTCAAATAGACATCAAAATGCTTCAAAGGATTTAATTGCCAATTGTATTTTGGAGGAGACATTTTACTAACGTCCACAACCTGTTTAGATTTGAGCTTTATGACAAAGTTTGTCCACTGGGGGGCAGTAAAAACACTTAAGCCCTAGGGTGCTGGAAGGTGTTGTTCGCCTAGACAGACATACCCAAAATAAATCTGTAATAGCTCCACAACTAGCAGGTCTATCTGCATGATCTTGGTCTCTATGGATAGGTAAGACTTCGGAGAATTCATCCCCAGTGTCAGTAACTACGCCTGAGTAAACTGTGATGAACCAAAGGGAAAAATTTACATTTTTATCCCCAACTCAAATGTTTTCTAGATCAGACAGTGGATAACAGCATTATAGCAATGATGCCATGCACAGAGCTGCCACTGAATTCATTCAGCAACTCCTTGACTACAGCTGTGCCAAAGCAGATATAAATAACACAAAGCACATAGATTCTATAAAGGTTTTAGTCAGGATAGGACCAGGCCAACTCTCCATTTGGCCAATTGGATACCCAAAGTGTGCCAAATGGGTTTTCTACCTTTTGAAAGGGAATCTGGCTCTAAAATACTACCGATATCCACTACAGGAGGCTATGTGACCACAATGGAGACTTTGGCCATAACATTTACCCTGAGCATCATCACATTCTACCATTGTGCACAGTATTAAATCAATAAAAAATAAAAATAAAATAAAGACAACCACAGCATTTTATTAAGTTTGGGTACCGGGTTCGTCAGGTAAAAGAGGTTAAAGACCAAGTCAGGAGACAACACCTTGAAGTTAGACCTGCAGGCTGAAGGACTAAAAGGTTTGTCTACAGCACCCTTTCCTAAAAAACTATTATTGAAGTCATCCATTAATCTGAGTGAAAAAAATAACTACCTTGATTTTCATGGTGGGTGGGGCAAGGGCGGAGATCTCCTTCTGCATGCGGTCAGCGATGCCGGGGAACATGGTGGTGCCACCGGACAGCACGGTGTTGGCGTACAGGTCCTTACGGATGTCCACGTCGCACTTCATGATGCTGTTGTAGGTCGTCTCGTGGATGCCAGCCGACTCCATTCCTGAACACACGGACGGAACAAGAGTTCATTTAGTGTTCAGTTCAACTTTAATGTTGATTTCTAGCTCATACCAGACCAGAATCGTCAATGACGACACCCTGATGGCAGCGGAAAACCTTCACGTACTGAGAAGTGCCCAGAAACTCTGTCCAAGATCTTTATAAGAGCGATTGGTCAAAATAGTCTTTAGGCTTTTTAAGACATTTTACGATTCAAATCAGAATTAGTGAGATTTGGCTGCTGTTTGACGAGACTTATTCAATCTTGATGTTGACGGTTTACCGCAAGGAACAGTAGAATTGAAGTTGGATCATCCTCCTGGATTGACCAAGAACTCAAGAACGATATCAGAGCGAGATAAGGCAAGACCAAACTGCATTCTGCACAAATTGTGGTAAAGGGTAGAGTTTTCACAGCATTGTCAGTTTGTTTTAATTTATTTTCACTAGCGATGGAGTCCATGTTGACGCTTGTTACCTACCGATGAATGAAGGCTGGAACAGAGTCTCTGGGCAGCGGAACCGCTCGTTGCCGATGGTGATGACCTGTCCGTCGGGAAGCTCGTAGCTCTTCTCCAGAGAGGAAGAGGAAGCTGCCGTCTGCATCTCCTGCTCGAAGTCCAGAGCCACGTAGCATAACTTCTCCTTAATGTCGCGCACGATCTCACGCTCGGCTGGAGTTCAAGAGTTGAAATATTTGAGTTACAAAAGGACAAAAACAAGACGTAAATATTCAGAAGAATTCATAAATTGTGTCTTTAGTGTTTGTTTAAGGGAGTAAAACTCGTACCAGTGGTGGTGAAACTGTAGCCTCTCTCAGTGAGGATCTTCATCAGATAGTCGGTCAGATCTCTGCCAGCCAGATCCAGACGGATGATGGCGTGAGGCAGAGCATAACCCTCGTAGATGGGCACAGTGTGGCTGACACCGTCACCGGAATCCATCACAATACCTGCAAGACAGAAAACACTTCTGGTCAGTTTGATCAGCAGCCGTTCATGGTTCAACACTGGCTGCAGTTCCTCCAACCTCCTTGCTATGGTGCTGAAAGGTGTGGTTCGGCTGTGACTCAGAGGGTAGAGCAGGTTGTCCACCAATCGGAAGGTTTGTGGTTCGGTCCCCGGCTGCTCCGGGTCACATGACGATGTGTCCTTGAGCAAGACACTTAACGCCAAATTGCTCCCGAAGGCATAGCCATTGCATTTTATAACGTTTTTAAAGGCAGTGTTTTAACACACAGCTCAGCCGAACCCAGTACTGGGTCTGTCGGGTAAAAGAGGCTAATGGCCGCTAGATGTTACTCCAATTGAACCAACTACTGTTTGATAAAGAAAACCCAACATCTTAAGAGTCAATTTTTTGAGCAGGAAGTCTGCATCAAAAGCCAATTGTGACATTTGATGTTTTAAGATGTTCCAGAGAGACATGTTTGTGTTTGAGTTCTCACCTGTGGTACGACCGGAGGCGTACAGGGACAGGACGGCCTGGATGGCCACATACATGGCAGGAGAGTTGAAGGTCTCGAACATGATCTGGACCAAAGAGAAAACACAACAGGTGTTCACTGCTGAAGACCAAACAAAAAAATACCTGTAGCTCGTTCCAACTGGTTTTAAAGAAAGCGTGAACACACCTGTGTCATCTTCTCCCTGTTGGCCTTGGGGTTGAGTGGAGCTTCGGTCAGCAGGACTGGATGCTCCTCAGGTGCAACACGGAGCTCGTTGTAGAAGGTGTGATGCCAGATCTGCAGGACAGGACAGCTGGTTAGTTTGACAGCCTTTTTTAAAACTGGCCTGGTCTCCCATTTTTATTGCAACCTTTGAGCCGGGTTGTCACAAATGGGGGCTCGTCCGGGATTTGAAGGTTTTAAAATAGTAAAAGGCATTTATTTAACCAACTAACTATAAATAGCTAAACAAATGTGGAAAATCAGTAATGAGTAATGCAATCAAGTCATCACACCTGCAACAGTGGCTCAGACTCTCTTAAGGTGGGCTGTTAAGGTGGACTAGCTTTTCTCCTTTAAGTGACGAGCTGCTCCTCTGAATTTTGCTCAGCTTTTTAATAAATGTAATAGTTCTTTTAACCCATAGCATTAATCAGCTAAAATTCTTAATGTCGGTAAACGGTTAATTAACCTCCCCATCTCTGATCTACAAAGATGGCGGTGTATTCAGTCATTCTGTGGACATTTTACCGATTTTATTTGTTGTATTAAATCGGCAAGTGAACGAAAATGTCTAATTTTACGTCATTTTCTTTTTCTGGATTGAACAGCAGCACAGACGGGTGTCCAAACTACAGTAATACGACAGTCTGGACCTCCAACGCTTCGCCGTGCAGACGACAGATGTTGACGTAAGCTCCAGGTGTGTAAACGTGACGTAGATGTCTTTACCTTCTCCATGTCGTCCCAGTTGGTGACGATGCCGTGCTCGATGGGGTACTTCAGGGTCAGGATGCCTCTCTTGCTCTGGGCTTCGTCTCCCACGTAGCTGTCCTTCTGTCCCATTCCCACCATCACACCCTGCATACAAACACCCCTTTACAGTCACACTGCGTTTACCTGGTGGGTTAGACTTTAAACGTCATCATGCTGGCGTTGGTACCTGATGTCTGGGGCGACCGACGATGGAGGGGAAGACGGCGCGGGGGGCGTCGTCACCGGCGAAACCGGCCTTGCACATGCCGGAGCCATTGTCAACAACCAGGGCAGCAACGTCGTCTTCCATTTCTGAAAGCAAACATTTACATTAAAGCTTATTTTTCTCCCATAATGCACCATAAATAGTTCCTGTGGTCTCAGTAAACTCTTTATAGTTAATCACCTGAAAACTGAATTAATAAATGATCCATGAGTTTTGGTATCGATACAAAATACTCAAAAACAGCATAGTGGATAAAAGAAATAATTTTTAAGCATAATAAGAAGCTTTAACCGTTTTAAGAAAATGTGTCAGAAATAAGCAGTGTGGAAGTGACCGGGATCATTATTTTATGTGTAAGGAAACATCAGGCTGGACTTAAGCATTGTTTTCTTAATTTCGTAAAACTAAATGTAACAAATACATATAAATTTATTTCTATTTTATACAAATTAAATTAAATAGTAATAGATTGTAACCAGCAACTTCGTAAAAAATCCTCAATTAACAGATTTTTTATTTATTATTAAAATAATAAATCATACACAAGTATCTTGGTAAAAAGAAATCTTTAAAATTAAGAGTTTTTATTTATTATTTATCTAATAAAATTGTACACAAGTAACTTGGTAAAAACAATCCTCAAAATTAACAGAATTGTTATTTATCATTAAAATAATAAATCTTACACCAGTAACTTGGTAAAAAATCTACTGAGTAATTTATTTCAATGTTAATATACCATGTATATTATATACACTTTAATTTTAATTCCAGTTTAAGTTTGACCTTTTTTGCTACATTAAAAATGTTTACACAATTCCTGTTAATGTTGAGGATTTTTTTAAGTTACTGGTGTACGATTTATTACTTTAATAATAAATACTAATTTTGTTAATTTTGAAGATTTTTACCAAGTTGCAAAATTAAAATTGTATTTGTTAATAAAATAATAAATTAACAGGAGTTACAAGTCAAGTGTAAACATTTTTAATGCAGCATCAAAAATGGTCAAAACTTAAACAAGAATTAAAATTCCAGTATGTAACGTACATGGTATATAAACATTGAAATAAATTGAATAGATCAGTACATCCCTAACATCTTATAAAAGTCTTTTCCCTCCTTCAGCCCTGACTGGAAAGACAGTGGTTTGTCGGGCGTGGCACTTCAAATCGTCCGAAATGATAAACTGACATTTTAAGTCCCATCGTTTCAGGACGTTTCAAAACAAGTTGGGGCAGAACAAACAGGAAGTGCAGCCCTCCCTCAGGACATTCACACACATCTGAAACAATTACACAACTCCAACTAAAATTCCCAACAAAGAAAGATTTCACAATGCACTTCAGAATAGTCTGACTTAGCTCAAACAACATCCTAAACTGTAAGTAGGCCGATGCTGGACCGGTAGAAGAAGGTCTGTACACTGTAGCTCCCTTTAAGTGCAATTTATTGGCACTAATGTTCTTCTTCAGACTTCATAAATCTGCACAGAGACGCCATAAGTTACTGATGTGTGATTTATTATTTTAATAATAAATAATGAAATAAATGTATATCTATGTATTTATTGGTTTTATTTTGTTTTTAAAAAATTAGGAAAACTATTTTTAAGTCAAGCCTGATTTTGCTTTACTCATAAAAGAAGGATCTCTTCCACACATTGAGGCAAACAGTTTATTAATTTAATTAATCAGAACAATATAATCACAATAAAACTATCCTTAAAAAGTTAATTGAGATAATCTCCTTTTGCATTTGTGTTATTGATCATTTCCATCAGACCTGCTGCTGTTTCCTGTTAATATTACTGATTTATTTTATCCTCCAGTGTCTCCTCAGTTTATAATTTAATAAAAAAAAAAAAAAAATTGTATTTCATCCAGATTACAGTTAGCTCTTTAAAAGCTTTGTGTGCTGATACCTTGTTAGAGAAATACCACTTATGCTGCAGTATTTTGACTTCTGTCAGAAAGTTCAATCTTGGGAGTAAAACACTGAAAAGTAAAGTTCTTAATTTCAAACTATAATCTGCTGTTTTAAAAGATTCAATAATATATTGCCATATCAAATGCCTCACACTGCCTTCCATTATTAAACTAAACTAAACGCATCTCTAACGCAATAAAGCGTCTAAATGCTGTCATCATCTACCTGTCTGCAGTGATTCAGTGCTGCTGTGTCCTTTAATAAAAACTCACCTGTAGCAGTTCAGTTCAGAGATGTTTCACCTAAATGAACCTGTCAGAGAGAAAGAGCAGCTGTGCTTCTTACCTGTGCAGGTGAGTCTCGGGTGTGTCAGGTGTATATCTGTACCTCAGCAGGTGTATCTGTGCTCCAAACCGCAGCTGTTTCGCGGGGCTGCGCACTTTCTCCATAAAAGGGAAAGTTCTCTGAGCTGCTGCTCTGATTGGTCCAGGTGAGCAGGATGCCTCAAGGTCCTCTCAGCTCGGGCTCTGATTGGCTGGAGCAGCCATCCGTCGAGGGGAGGGGGTGCATTCCAATACCTACTAAACTAGAAAGGTTTTGGCCACATTCCAGTCCGGTCCCTCCCAGTCTGAGTCTGCAGTCTGTAGTCACAGCTCAGTGAGTAGAAATCTATAGAAAAAAAATATAGAAATAATAATAAAATATCCAATAAAGCACATTTAAAAAGAATAAAAGTTGACCAAAGGGCTGTACAATAATACACAAATAAAAAACATAAAAACAACACAATAAAACACCAAGACCAATTTACAACCAACAGGACATTAAAATTAAAAAAAGAGTTAAGACAAATAGGAAAGGAAAAAAAGGATTAAAAATAGCATATAAATAAATAATAAATATATATAACAACAGTGCAAATAATAATGCAGAAAAATAGGATCTATGCAAATTATATAAATGCATAAATAAATAAAAATGCAAGAATAGTATGAATAATACATATTATTTTAAATGTAAACTGTATAAATAATTGCAGTAAATTATTGCACTGTTAACTCAGTGTTGCACAGTTGAAGATAAAATAAATTATGAGAGGGGTACAAAATAATAAATATATGTTAATATATATATATATATATGTGTGTGTAGAGAGAGAGAGAAATATTAAGAACATATAAATAAGAAATATATATATAACAACAGTGTAAATAATATAAATGCAAGAATAGTGTAAATAAATAAGAATATTATTTTAAATGTTTTGTATAAATGAATGCAGTGTTAATGCCGGAATAAACCAGATTATTGCACAGCTGAAGATGTAATAAATAATGAGAGAAAATAATAAATATATGGTGTGTATATATATCTATATATATATATCCATATATATATAGATCTATATATCTATATATATAGATCTATATATATATATCCATATATATATAGATCTATATATCTATATATATATAGATCTATATATATAGATATATATAGATCTATATATATCTATATATAGAGAGAGAGAGAGAGAGAGAGAGAGATGCACATCAGCTTTAATAACTAATACAAGTAGGACTGATAACAAAAATCAATATCAGTGGATGTTTTTTCAGACTTTCTTGGACATTTTTTTCTGACATTTTTCAGACTTTTTATTGGACATTTTTTCGGACAAACACCCCTCACACATTCACTGATCTGGAGGTCAGAGGTCAAGAGACCCCTTTGAAAATGGACATGACAGTTTTTCCTCACCAAAATGTAGTGTAAGTTTGGAGCGTTATTTAACCTCCTTCATGACCAGCTAGTCTGACATGGTTGGTACCGATGGATTCATCAGGTTTTATAGTTTACTATGATACCAGTATATTCACTCTAGCTTTAAAAGTGAGCCGCTACAACCTCTGAAAGTTCGACTGCGTTGCAGCGTTTTCTTTGGAGCAGGTGGTATAACACGTTGCTTCTTTAAGTAAACAGAACGAGGAGGAGTCCGATCTGCTAATCTGCTAATTAAAGTTACCGAGTGTTAACTCGTGTGTCAAATGTCTTTCAACACCTGCATGTGTTTCCTCCCCCCCGACACATAGTTTCACTCTTTTAGATGTGATGAGCTGCATTTCTCAGGAGGGAGTGTTGTTTGTCTGACAGAGCCGAGACTCTGGAGAAGCCAGTTTAACTTGTATCTCCTCTCGTGTTGTAGCTCCTTAATTAATTTAATTACAACCTGTGTCCATCTTCCCCCCTTGAACTGATTATATTTAAACAACCAGACTGGAATCTATGGTTGAGAGAGAGAGAGAGAGAGAGAGATTCTCTATTCTTAGATGAGCGTCCTCCATCATTCTCAGAACGTGTCGTCTGAGATCTTTTAAAGAATGTAAAGATCTCTTTGAATGCGCTGAAGGCAAAACTGCTGGTATGAATACCAAAAGCCACACCTCAGGTACCAGCGGAGAAAATGTGCTCTAGACAGAAGATGTACTTTACTCTCTACTACACTCTCTCTCTTTCAGCTGAAACTGAGCGAACCAAAGTTTCAAAACATAACAATAGTTTGATTACAGTCAGTTAACCCTCTGAGACCCGCGATCCCGACCGACTCTACTGTCTTTTAGGAGCTCTAGCAGGTTCAGTTTTAAAGCTAGAGTAAAGCTACTAGTATCATATGAAACTAGAAAAAACCTGATGAGTCCATCGGTACCAACCATGTCATACTAGCTTGTTGGGAAGAAGGCTAAATAAACTCCCAAATTAACCTCTAGGATAATCACAGCCTCATGAAAGAGGATGGATGGATCAAACTAGAGACCTAGAGCATTCAGAGGATGGATGGATCAGACTAGAGACCTAGAGCATTCAGAGGATGGATGGATCAAACTAGAGACCTAGAGCATTCAGAGGATGGATGGATCAGACTAGAGACCTAGAGCATTCAGAGGATGGATGGATCAAACTAGAGACCTAGAGCATTCAGAGGATGGATGGATCAAACTAGAGACCTAGAGCATTCAGAG
>NC_133800.1:36849661-36867161 GCF_043250625.1 Sebastes fasciatus
TCTGGTGTTTCCACGGTGACGGTATGGCAGCTGCCTCAGCATCTGGTGAGTACCATCAGATTTACAACACTAATGTGCATTAACTCTATTCAGAGGTGTTATATGTTATATGTTAAATTGAAAATAGCTGGATCTGGCTGCTGTGACCGAATGTTCCTCATCACATATCAGTCGTAAGACCACGTTTGTACCACTAGACCAGGAGTCAGCAACCTGCGTCTCTTCAGCTCCTCTCCAGTGGCTCCCTTTGGATTTATAAAAATGGAAATGAATAACTATTTTTGTGTTTACATTTTCATTTTTATTTATCATTGTTGTAGGTCTATGGTATAACGGAGTATTAGGGCCACATTGAGGAAAAAAAATATTTTATCGTAAAGTTGTGACTTTATTCTCGTAATATTACAACTTTTTTTCTCGTAAAGTTACGACTTTATTCTCGTAATATTAAAAAAAAATTTCGGAAAGTTATGACTTTATTCTCACAATATTACGACTTTTTTTCTCGTAAAATTATGACTTTATTCTCGTAAAGTTATGACTTTATTCTGTAAATCTCAGATGTTTTTTCACTCAATGTGGCCCTAATACTCCGTAGTACATTGTCTCTTTGGCCCTCACTGCATTACCCTTATTTACTATATACTTAGACTATAAACTGTGTTACCTTCATCACAATGATCACGTTTTGAGGCTCCAGACAGATTTTTTTGCCTAAAATGGCTCTTTTGATAGTAAAGGTTGCTGAGCCCTGATCTAGATGGAGACACAGCATTAACTATCTGACAGCTGGTCACAAAGGAATCTGTTGACTGAGGTTTGGTTATTTTTCTGTTTTCTTACAGAAGGAAACATGGCACGACCTCTGAGCCACAGCAGCAGCTATAACTGGCTTCCACCTGACAGTGAGTTCAACTGATCTGACTCTGTTAAGGTGTTTTATGAGGTATTCTTTAACCCTCTGAGACCCACAGTAGACCTGTTTTAGTCTTCTTTAGGGGGATCCAGGGGGTCTTTAGGGGAGATAGCAGGTCAACAGTAGATGTCACATAGAAGTGGTGAACATCATCTGAAAGCTGGGAACCTGGAGATTAATTTCAGATGCTGCTCAGCATATTTAAAATAAATTGTGAAAGTGTATAAGAGTTTAGAACATTATGATATATGATGGTCATCCCCATGCTCTATTATGTCTCATAAGTTGATACCGTTTGTTACACAGATTTGGTGCTAAATTTAGACATTTTTTACCACTGGAGAATTGATAAAAATGATCAATAACCCTCCAGAATACCACATTAAGACACCAAGACCTTGAGGAACACCAGAGAAAAAGACATGCTGTGATTTGGGATCAAAAACGTTTGACATTTGGAGATTTCTGCATTTGGATGGAAAGCCATCCATCCTCTGAATGCTCTAGGTCTCTAGTTTGATCCATCATCCTCTGAATGCTCTAGGTCTCTAGTTTGATCCATCCATCCTCTGAATGCTCTAGGTCTCTAGTTTGATCCATCCATCCTCTGAATGCTCTAGGCCTCTAGTTTGATCCATCCATCCTCTGAATGCTCTAGGTCTCTAGTTTGATCCATCCATCCTCTGAATGCTCTAGGTCTCTAGTTTGATCCATCATCCTCTGAATGCTCTAGGTCTCTAGTTTGATCCATCCATCCTCTGAATGCTCTAGGTCTCTAGTTTGATCCATCATCCTCTGAATGCTCTAGGTCTCTAGTTTGATCCATCATCCTCTGAATGCTCTAGGTCTCTAGTCTGATCCATACATCCTCTGAATGCTCTAGGTCTCTAGTTTGATCCATCCATCCTCTGAATGCTCTAGGCCTCTAGTTTGATCCATCCATCCTCTGAATGCTCCAGGTCTCTAGTCTGATCCATCATCCTCTGAATGCTCTAGGTCTCTAGTTTGATCCATCCATCCTCTGAATGCTCTAGGTCTCTAGTTTGATCCATCCATCCTCTGAATGCTCTAGGTCTCTAGTTTGATCCATCCATCTTCTGAATGCTCCAGGTCTCTAGTCTGATCCATCATCCTCTGAATGCTCTAGGTCTCTAGTTTGATCCATCCATCTTCTGAATGCTCTAGGTCTCTAGTTTGATCCATCCATCTTCTGAATGCTCTAGGTTTCTAGTTTGATCCATCCATCCTCTGAATGCTCTAGGTCTCTAGTTTGATCCATCCATCCTCTGAATGCTCTAGGTCTCTAGTTTGATCCATCCATCGTCTGAATGCTCTAGGTCTCTAGTTTGATCCATCCATCCTCTGAATGCTCTAGGTCTCTAGTTTGATCCATCCATCTTCTGAATGCTCTAGGTCTCTAGTTTGATCCATCCATCTTCTGAATGCTCTAGGTCTCTAGTTTGATCCATCCATCCTCTGAATGCTCTAGGTCTCTAGTTTGATCCATCATCCTCTGAATGCTCTAGGTCTCTAGTTTGATCCATCCATCCTCTGAATGCTCTAGGTCTCTAGTTTGATCCATCCATCCTCTGAATGCTCTAGGCCTCTAGTTTGATCCATCCATCCTCTGAATGCTCTAGGTCTCTAGTTTGATCCATCCATCCTCTGAATGCTCTAGGTCTCTAGTTTGATCCATCATCCTCTGAATGCTCTAGGTCTCTAGTTTGATCCATCCATCCTCTGAATGCTCTAGGTCTCTAGTTTGATCCATCATCCTCTGAATGCTCTAGGTCTCTAGTTTGATCCATCATCCTCTGAATGCTCTAGGTCTCTAGTCTGATCCATACATCCTCTGAATGCTCTAGGTCTCTAGTTTGATCCATCCATCCTCTGAATGCTCTAGGCCTCTAGTTTGATCCATCCATCCTCTGAATGCTCCAGGTCTCTAGTCTGATCCATCATCCTCTGAATGCTCTAGGTCTCTAGTTTGATCCATCCATCCTCTGAATGCTCTAGGTCTCTAGTTTGATCCATCCATCCTCTGAATGCTCTAGGTCTCTAGTTTGATCCATCCATCTTCTGAATGCTCCAGGTCTCTAGTCTGATCCATCATCCTCTGAATGCTCTAGGTCTCTAGTTTGATCCATCCATCTTCTGAATGCTCTAGGTCTCTAGTTTGATCCATCCATCTTCTGAATGCTCTAGGTTTCTAGTTTGATCCATCCATCCTCTGAATGCTCTAGGTCTCTAGTTTGATCCATCCATCCTCTGAATGCTCTAGGTCTCTAGTTTGATCCATCCATCTTCTGAATGCTCTAGGTCTCTAGTTTGATCCATCCATCCTCTGAATGCTCTAGGTCTCTAGTTTGATCCATCCATCTTCTGAATGCTCTAGGTCTCTAGTTTGATCCATCCATCTTCTGAATGCTCTAGGTCTCTAGTTTGATCCATCCATCCTCTGAATGCTCTAGGTCTCTAGTTTGATCCATCCATCCTCTGAATGCTCTAGGTCTCTAGTTTGATCCATCCATCCTCTGAATGCTCTAGGTCTCTAGTCTGATCCATCCATCCTCTGAATGCTCTAGGTCTTTAGTTTGTGGCTGTAAAGTTTCATGAGGCTGTGATTATCCTAGAGGTCAATGAAATGTGTCCTATGGGGACTAACATCATCACACATGAATACAGTTGGGCTCATGGGATCCACAAGAGTCTCAGCTTTACAGTGATACACAATTTATGTAATTTTAAGATTGTTTAGACTATTTTATAATTACTGAGTAGAACTTGAACTTGAATAATGTGCACCGTGCTGTCGGCAGACGAGCCGGTGCTTAGCAACCAATTTCTAAGACTTTGTCTATTGATATACCAGACAACTTGGAGATAGGCCTGTAATTTAAAGGTAGAGACTTCTCTTTGACAACATAACACTTTTTTCCGGGTCCACCGGTTAGGCCTGCCACGGTAGTCTGTGTTACCGGTGTTACACGGTGGTCGGGCACTCACCGATTACATTACGTACCCACCGTCGTTTTGCTTTATTTACAGAAATAAAACCCATTTAGTTCATTTTGGCGTATCAGCGGCATGTTATCAATACTCCGTACGGAGTCTCAGCTCAGAGTAGCAGGAGTCCGATTTCACACCGGACGAGAGAGAGTTGACAGACAAGACGATGGCGGAGGATTTGGTGTCGAAGTGAAAAGCAAATGCGCCTATTTGGCAATATTTCAGATTTGAACCCAAATGCTATGAGGGAACCGTAACGTTAATGAGGCACTCGCCACGTGGAGGACGGAGCGGTCACAGCCAGTGTGTGAGGCGGAGCGGCCCCAGGTAGACCCCCTGCGGCGCTACACATATTGAGCGTCATCTTTTCTTGTAAAATGTCCGGTGTAATCGATAACACCGGTGTTGTCACAAGTTTATTAACATCCCTACCACCAGTTAGAATTATGTTTCATCACAATCCTGTTAGATTGGTCTTCTATCAGGTCAAGTTCAGTACAGTTTCATCTTTCTAATTGAGTGTTTTCCCTTTCAGTGTCTGAGCTGAGGGTTGTTCTGCTGGGGAACAGCTGGTCTGAGAGGAGTTCAGTGGCGAACTTCATACTGGGAGAGAATAAGTTCAACACTGAGGAAGAACCAGACTGCTGTCTGATGGTCAGAGGACCGTTGAAGGAGAAAGAAATAGTTGTCATCAACACTCCAGATCTGCTGCTTCCTGACATCTCTGAAAACAAACTAAGAAAACATGTAGAAGACTGTGAGAGACTCTTTGCTCCTGGACCTCATGTGTTCCTGCTGGTTCTACAACCTGAAGACTTCATTGAGGAACACAAACTGAAGCTCTGCAGAGTCCTTCAACTCTTCGGTGATCAATCCTTTGATCATTCACTGATACTGATATCAACACCCAGAGAGGAGAGTCCAGGTTTCATGGGTAAACCAGACCAGCCCTTAAAAGACATGATGAGAATGTGTAGATACAGATACCTGAAGCAGGAGAACCTTGAACTTCTAGAGCTGTTAACACATTTGGGTCAAACTGCAAAGGAGAACAATGGAGATCATGTGAGCTGTGATGTGTTTGAGGATGAGGATGCAGGTTTGATCATGACACTAAAGTCTGAAGACATGAAACCAGCGGTAAACCTGGTTCTGTGTGGGAGGAGAGGAGCAGGGAAGACTTCAGCAGCCAAGGCCATTTTAGGTCAGACAGAGCTTCATCCAGTCTCCAGCTCATCAGAGTGTGTTAAACATCAGGGAGAGGTGTGTGGACGTCGGGTTTCTCTGGTGGAGCTTCCTGCCTTGTATGGAAAACCTCAGGAGGCAGTGATGGAGGAATCAATCAGGTGTATCTCCCTCTGTGATCCTGAGGGCGTCCATGCCTTCATCCTGGTCCTACCTGTGGGTCCCCTCACTGATGAAGACAAGGGAGAGTTGGAGACCATCCAGAACACATTCAGCTCTCCAGTCAATGACTTCACCATGATTCTGTTCACTGTGGAGTCAGATCCTACAGCTCCAGCTGTTGTTAAGTTTATAAACAAAAATAATGGCATCCAGGAGCTCTGTCAGAGTTGTGGAGGAAGATATGTTGTTCTCAACATCAAGGACCAGCAGCAGATCCCAGAGCTGTTGGACGATGTCGACAAGATGAGAGGATCCAGATGCTTCACAATGAAGATGTTTACCATGACTCAGATGGAGAAGGTTTCAAGGCTCAGAGCTGAACTGCAGGATGTGGAACAGAGAAGAGGTGCTGATGAAAATCAGAACAGAGAGTGTCTCAGGATGGTGCTGATTGGAAAGTCTGGTAGCGGTAAGGGTTCAACAGCAAACACCATTTTGGGCAACAAGCATTTCAAAACCAGAATCACCCCGAAGCCAGCAAACAAGTTTTGCCAGAAAGCAACAGGAGAGGTTGATGGACGGCCTGTTGTCGTCGTCAACACCCCCGGCTTGTTTGACACGACTGTCTCTGAAGTTCAACAGGAGATTAAAAGATGCATCAGCATGTTGTCTCCTGGACCTCACGTGTTCTTACTGGTGCTGAAGATCGGGAACTTTACACCAGAGGAGAAAGACTCCGTGGAACTGATCAAGAAATATTTTGGCAAGAAGTCTGAACATTTCATCATCATTATCTTCACCAGCGGAGATGAACTGGAAGATCAGTCATTTGAGAGTTACGTCGAAGATTGTGATGTCTTTGTCAAACAACTCATAGATGACTGTGGAGGGAGATACCAGGTCTTCAATAACAAGGATGACACAAACCGCACACAAGTCAGAGAGCTACTGACCAATGTCGAGACCATGGTGAAGGAAAATGGCGGCTGCTACGACGAAGAGATGTTTGACGACACAGAGGGATACACACAGATAGAAGTGGAGAGGGTTTTGAAAGAGAAGGAAGAAGACCTCCAGAGAAAACATCAGGAAGATTTGAAAACACTGAAAAGCAAAATCACAGAAGAGGAGAGAAAACTGAGAGCAAAACAGCTGCAGGAGAAAGACGAATGCATCAGAAAGGAACGCGAGGAGAGAAAGAAAGAACGGGAGGAAGAGGAAAGGAGACGGAAAAAACAAGAGGAAACTATGCGACAGGAATGGAGAAGAAAACTGGAAGCTTCAGAGAAAATAGTTCAATCAGAAAGAGAGCAACGAGAAAACGCAGCAAAGAGGCTGGAGCAGTTTAGAAAAGAGATGAAGAGAGATCGTGACGCCTGGGACAAGGAAAGAAAGGACACCTGGGAACGAATACATCAAGAGGATAAACAGATTCTGGAAGAGGGGAAAACAAGCTTCAGAACGCTCCAAGAAGAGTACTACTCTAAGAGAAGAAAGTGGACATATTCTGTGGTTGTGCTGCTGCTGTTTCTATTATTTCTATTATGTTATATATTTCTGAGTTAGGCATACACACACACTACGGAGGCAGGTGGTGTGGGCAGCTGAAGCCATGGTTGACATATAGTCTTTCAACCACTATTTGACTAAGGGATGTTCATAATTAACCGAAATTAAGCATTTTAACCGATTAACGCTATCGGTTAAAACGGTTAAAAGAAATATTTATAATTAATTAAAAAGCTGAGCGGCTCGTCTCTTTAAGGAGAAAAGATGGTCCACCTTAACAGCCCACCTTAAGAGGCGGAGCCGGAGTTGCAGGATACAGGAAGTCGGCTCCGTCTCTCCGGCTCGCTTGAGCGGAGCGGAGGAGTTGTAGTTTCGCAGCATTTATTCACCGACAAATAAACTGTACACACACTGCTACACCTACGATCACAGCTAGAACGCCACCAACAACCTCACACTCACCGCCAACACACGCATGGTCACTCATGCTAGAGCTGCTAATGTAGCACAAATACACACACTGTTTGTAGGACAATCGCTATCGTTAATCCGGGCAGACAGAGTGTCGTTAATCCAGACAGACAGAGTGTCGTTAATCCGGGCAGACAGAGTGTCGTTAATCCGGGCAGACAGAGTGTCGTTAATCCAGACAGACAGAGTGTCGTTAATCCGGGCAGACAGAGTGTCGTTAATCCGGGCAAACAGAGTGTCGTTAATCCAGACAGACAGAGTGTCGTTAATCCAGACAGACAGAGTGTCGTTAATCCGGGCAGACAGAGTGTCGTTAATCCAGACAGACAGAGTGTCGTTAATCCAGACAGACAGAGTGTCGTTAATCCGGGCAGACAGAGTGTCGTTAATCCGGGCAAACAGAGTGTCGTTAATCCGGGCAGACAGAGTGTCGTTAATCCGGGCAGACACACAGCTGACAACCTGCTAAACTAAACTAAATGTGCGGTGGAGACTTTTACTGGGAAAGTGGCTGCATGTCCGCGACACTACACGCAACATCGTAGCTGCTAAGTTAACGCTCCCGGACGCTGAACTGGGTTCTCAGTTGTCTGTTGTGCTCGTACACTGCAGCTGGCACGAGGCACAACTCTTGTTGTTAACGGTTAATAATCGGTCAACGAGGGTCGGTTATCGGTTAAGAACATTTTTCAAAATGAGCATCCCTAATTTGACTATTTGTTATGACATTGATGTTCTTTTTGTTACGTTTCTTTATTAAGTTAAAGAACTACAAAGTTTGGAACATTTTTGAGTTTGTTAAACATCCATCCATCCATTACCTTCCACTTATCCGGGGCCGGGTCGCGGGGCCGGGTCTCAGGGGCAGCAGGCTTAGCAGGGAATTCCAGACGTCCCTTTCCCCAGCAACGTTTTCCAGCTCTTCCTGGGGGACCCCGAGGCGTTCCCAGACCAGACGAGATATATAATCTCTCCAGCGTGTTCTGGGTCTACCCCGGGGCCTCTTACCAGCTGGACGTGCCCAGAAAAACCTCCAAAGGGAGGCGTCCGAACCACCTCAGCTGGCCCCCTTTCGACGCAAAGGAGCAGCGCCTCTACTCCGAGATCCCTCCGGATGTCTGAGCTCCTCATCCTCTCTCTAAGGCTGAGCCCAGCCAACCTACGAAGGAAGCTCATTTCGGCCGCTTATATCCGCGACCTCATTCTTTCGGTCACTACCCAAAGCTCATGGCCATAGGTGAGGGTTGGAACGTAGATGGACCAGTAAATCGAGAGCTTTGCCTTCCGGTTCAGCTCTCTTTTCACCACAACGGTCCAGTACAGCATCTACATAATTGCGGACACTGAACCGCCTGTCTGCTTGTCCACTCATGAACAAGACCCAGAGATTCTAAAACTCCCTCGCTTGGGGCAAAGACTCACTCCCCACCTGGAGGGCCAAGTCCACCGGTTTCCGGCAGAGAACCATGGCCTCAGACTTGAAGGTACTGACTCTCATCCCTACCGCTTCGCACTCGGCTGCAAAAAGTGCCAGTGTGCTGCTGAAGGTCACGGTCCGATGAAGCCAGCAGAACCACATCATCTGCAAAGAACAGAGACGCAACACCCGCTGTAAACGTGTTTGACTTGGTGCCGAGTATACGGACGCAGCTCTCACTTTGGTTATACAAGGACCGGATGGCTCGTAACAACGGCCCCGGTACATAGATTTTGTCACGCTGAATAGTAATACTTGTTTAAACTTGGAACATCCTTCTCCGAGCTGCATGTAAGCAAACATGCACAAGAATTGTTGTTGTTGTTTTTTTTGAGTAATCCTTTAACGTTTATGGTTTTTTCCCGTTTCCGCCTCCCTATATGAAGTCGGATCCCGTAGAGGCGTTTACTTGCAACCATAATTCCAACTGTAACCTTAGAATGTTATATGATTCACTGTGTTAGTTGTTTATTTGTATATCTACTGAAGTTGTGTTTGCTGTTTCAGTTCAGAATATCAGTGTACCCGGTTAGGGCCGAACTGAATATATGTATTCATTGTGTGCAATATTAATGCCTATCATGCAATATTACTTCCTTTTCTGTTTTTTAGCTTACTTTAAAAATCTTTTTATACTTTTTTATTTTACTTATCTTGAAATAGTACTTTTTATTTCATACACTTGAACTTGTTGTAATTTTTAGCAATCTCTGACACAAGAATTACCGTCGGGATTAATAAAGTTGTATCTTATCTTATCTTATCTTATCTTATAAAGGTAAAATTAAAAGAAAATGGATTTATATTTAATAATTTAAGAACGTAGATGAATATGTGACATGTATGAAAAATATTGATATATCCATCCATGTAAGGCGAGCTCACCTCGTAGCCCGTCTGTGTAACATTACTTTATATTCTATGTAGCCACAGATCATCATCAGTCATTGATTAGTTGTGTTATTGTTCTGTCATGAGCTCTCTTATCTGACGCCTTCACAATTCTGATAAAAATGCATTTTTGTTTCCCGTGTAATGCTATAACCCATGATAAATCTTGACTGCAACTATTCACATGAAATAAATCTTAATTTTCAAACAGTCCTGGTAATTGTGAAAAAGAAATTGTGCAATACACCCATATTTGAAGCTGATAAGAGACACATATGTGGAAGTAGGAAAAAATGCAGTTGTCCTGTGAAAATAACAAAATAGTTTTTTCTTATTTTAGTTTTTTACTGTTACTCAGCTCCTGTCTGATTGTTCCTGAAGCAGCTGCAGAATGTGGACCGTCGGGTTTGGCAGATGTCAGCTTTGTGATTAGCATCAATGAAGGCAGCAGGTTATCACTGATGTCTCTGCATACTGGGCCCACATTGTGCAGCGTTACGTGAGAATAGGTGAGTTTCACTCAGACAAATGCAAACTAGATGATGGTGATGAAGAAGAGGCCTGAACAGACAAGTTAGCTAAAGATATTCACTTTAAACTTTCTGTTTTTAAGCACCTTGTTGGCTCTTTAAAAATGCATTTTTTTCTCCAAACAAAGAGCAGCTTTATTTTTCTATGGATGTGTTTTGTGAACATTAAAGAAGCAATGCTTTGGTAAATTTTAGATGTTTAATATAGCTTAATCTTAACTGTCTGAACGTAGAGCAATGTTAGGCCCACTTTATTAAAATATGAGGCAGGTGTTATTCTAAATATTTTTCTCATTGCCAAAAAATCCCCACATAACCCCCCATAAAACCACAATTTGTAATTTTTACAATTTCTTTTCTATGCGTTAAACAAATATAACACCTCATCTTCCTCGGTTTTACCGTCTACATTCCTGAGATGCAGGACTCTGGCTTTGAATAAGACTAAATGAAAGTGCCATTTAATTCAAATTAACATGTACTTGAATTGATGTGTTATGCTTTGCTAACACATGTTCTAATAACAGGAAGTTGTTGACGTAACAAATCAAACCAAAGCAAGTTTAAATAATTATAAGATGTAGATCAAAACCGTCTCTTTATATTAATCTCTTGGTGAGATCTTGCCAGCCTACATATGGATTATTTCTATATATGCATATTATACGTCCCCAGAGACCTTAAACAGAAATTTGGGTGCACACTAATGTTCATGTATCAGTAATCCTTATATCTTTTAATAGGCCTATATGTTTTTAATCTACTTAAAGTGTATTACACCTTTTAACGTCACATGTTGAGATCAATCATATCCATTCATTTACTGTGTAGTAAGTACACACATATATCTACATATATATAGGCCTGTCTGTTGTAGTGTTTGTACACCTACATGTTATGATAACAAGGTGTATCTCTGTTGTGTAATCGGTTTGTTCATTTTAACTCAGTGGTTTATATCATATCGGTGTTTAGTACCGTTCTGCAGCGGATGAAGTTCATTTGGTGTTTCTGTGTTAATTATATTTTTGATTATCACATAAAAAGATGACATCAAATTATGCTTCTATTCTCTTTAAGGTAAGAGCTGCCTTTGTCCTTAAAGACTAAATACAGTCATTTAATGAATTCAGGTACGGCGTTTTTTAAATTAAATATTTGCCTCAAGTGTTTTGATCAGGGATGTTGCTGTTAACACGTCTTAAACCTCTTGGCACCAGGACGGCCCATTCGAGTCCATTTAAGGTTTCAAAGAATAAATAAGGAGCGTCCATCAGAGTACGGTTAGACAACTTAGGGACAATGGAAGAAATCTTTAGAATTGACAAAATACATCAATATATCGGAAAGTATGTAGGTGGAAAAGGGTGTGGCCAAATTCAGATATTGTATTTGGAACACAGGAGGGAAAAATATAGAATTACTTTTTCACTGAATCAAAACTTTAGCACCACCATGTGGCCATTTATGGATCAAAAGGCAAGAACGTTTAAAGATTTACCCTTTTATTGCATTTCTTTATTTAAAAGACACGAGGTGTAGGTTTGGCTTTGAAAGTTTTTCAAAAAACAAAGTTAATGCCATTCCTGCATTTTTTTTTTAATGAAGCTGGTTATTAAACTTTCCAAATTAATGTTTAATAAAATTAGAAATGCCATGCACATTGCAGTATAATGACATTTGGTCATTATTTTTCAGTCAAGAGTACTCTCCTTTACTGCAATCTTAATTCTGGCATATTGTTAGGAGAATGACTAAACACAGAAAGTGATCTAGGAGTAGATTCACCTGAAGGTTTTTAGTGTGTAAATCAAACTGAAGGCAATGATTATGTGCTTTGATGTAAAGCATCTGTAGTGATAGGAAAACCTCAAATGCACAAAACACATTTTAAGATTTGTGAAACTCATAACAAATAACGACAAGAGAAGTTGTAAATATCAAAATGTTGGCATTTTATTGATCAGGACACACTCCTGTTGAATATTGACACAACTCGACTCCGACAGAGTGAAATCGACAGAACGGCCGAGGAGAAAAGCAGAAAAGCAGAATGTTGATGTGCAAATTTATTGCATTCGGTTGTGAAAGAGGTAGAAAGACACGGGTAGAAAGAGATGTTTAGTGATAATACTGTTTGTTTTCTTTGACCATCAGTAGTTAATCACCAGAAGGAGTGAAAGTTGTGAGCAGAATTCGAGGAACATGTTCAGGAATGGTGTTTGTAGGAGGTTCAGCGAGTTGCTGCTCCGTTAGTCTGTTCACTCAAGATAAACCAGAGACCGTCCGAGTTGGATGGAGCAGTTGGAAAGCATGGCAACGTCCCCGCCGGGGCAGAAGAGGACGTGGAGCTTTCTAGAAGCACTTGCGGTGGACAATGGAGGGGCCGGACTCGTCGTACTCCTGCTTGCTGATCCACATCTGCTGGAAGGTGGAGAGGGAGGCCAGGATGGAGCCGCCGATCCAGACGGAGTACTTCCTCTCTGGGGGAGCGATGATCTGGAGAGGAGGAGAAAAACAGGTGGGAAGCATGGTTAATATCTACAGCAAAAGCCTTAATGTACTCTTATTTAAGATTTCTGGACTTGCAAAAAAATATTACAGGTTTTTATTACACGTCAAAGCCAATTCACCCTCAAGTTAAACTGATAATGTGACATTAAACTGAATGTTTGTTCTCTGTAGATTTCAGATCAGATACTCTAGTTAGTCCACTGGGGGGCAGTACAGCCTTTAAAGACCAAGTCAGGAGACAACACCTTGACGTTGGACCTGCAAGCAGGCTGAAGGACTAAAGAGTTATATCTACTGGACCCTTTCCCTTCATTAACCTTAGTGAAAGAATAACTACCTTGATTTTCATGGTGGGTGGGGCCAGGGCGGTGATCTCTTTCTGCATGCGGTCAGCGATGCCTGGGAACATGGTGGTGCCACCGGACAGCACGGTGTTGGCGTACAGGTCCTTACGGATGTCCACGTCGCACTTCATGATGCTGTTGTAGGTCGTCTCGTGGATGCCACACGACTCCATTCCTGAACACACGGACGGAACAAGAGTTCATTTAGTGTTCAGTTCAACTCTAATGTTCATTTCTAGCTCAGACCAGACTCAAAGGACTAGGCAGTTTGTTTTTTAATTATTTAAAGTCCGTGTTAACCCACCAAGGAATGAAGGCTGCATCATCGCCTCGGGGCAGCGGAACCGCTCGTTGCCGATGGTGATGACCTGTCCGTCGGGAAGCTCGTAGCTCTTCTCCAGAGAGGAAGAGGAAGATGCCGTCTGCATCTCCTGCTCGAAGTCCAGAGCCACGTAGCATAGCTTCTCCTTAATGTCGCGCACGATCTCACGCTCGGCTGGAGTTCAAGAGTGGAAATATTTGAGTTGCAAAAGGACAAAAACAAGATGCAAATATTCAGGAAGACATTCAGGAGCGTCGCCTCTCGACCTTAGACTTCAAGTTAGAGGCTCCAGATTATAAATTGGGCGTATAGCGTTTGTTTAAGGGAGTAAAACTCGTACCAGTGGTGGTGAAACTGTAGCCTCTCTCAGTGAGGATCTTCATCAGATAGTCAGTCAGATCTCTGCCAGCCAGATCCAGACGGAGGATGGCGTGAGGCAGAGCGTAACCCTCGTAGATGGGCACAGTGTGGCTGACACCGTCACCGGAGTCCATCACAATACCTGCAAGACAGAAAACACCCAATTACAAAAAGGAAAAGACTTTTCTGGTCAGTCTGATCAGCAATAGTCATCGTTCAACCCTGAAACGTGTTCGGCTGCAGTCCCTTTAATGGCCACTAGATGTTGCACCAAGAGCACAGACTACTGAATGAATAACCCAACATGTTGGGAAATACAAGTTATTTTGGATGTAAGAAGTCTGAATTTGTCATAAATTGGCTTTTGATGGACAAAGATGTTCTAGTTTAGAGAGAAATGTTTGAGTTCTCACCTGTGGTACGACCGGAGGCGTACAGGGACAGGACGGCCTGGATGGCCACATACATGGCAGGAGTGTTGAAGGTCTCGAACATGATCTGGACCAAAGAGAAAACACAACAGGTGTTCACTGCTGAAGACCAAAACAAAAAAACCTGTAGCTCATTCCAACTGGTTTTGAAGAAAGCGTGAACACACCTGTGTCATCTTCTCCCTGTTGGCCTTGGGGTTGAGTGGAGCTTCAGTCAGCAGGACTGGATGCTCCTCAGGTGCAACACGGAGCTCGTTGTAGAAGGTGTGATGCCAGATCTGCAGGACAGAGATTCTTACACATCAATATTATGCTGAAGTGGGCCATTCTGCATTATGAGTGAGTTTACTCTCAGTACTGTTAAGTAAAGGTTTTTGCAGGACTTTCTTGTAAAACAGTATTTCTTCACGATGGTAATGCTACTCTTACTTAAAGGTGCATCTAGCGGTGAGGTTGCAGATTGCAACCAACTGAGACCTTATTGAATTTCTCCCGTGTGCCAAGCATGTAGGAGAACTACGGTGGCTGACGCGAAAACATGTATGACCCTCTCTAGAGCCAGTGTTTGGTTTGTCTGTTCTGAGCTACTGTAGAAACATGGCAGCCAACTCTCCATGTAGATCATGGATGTATAAAGAGAACTGGATCCAGCGTTGGAGGCGGGGCCCAACATTCATTCCTATGAAATTTGCTCATAGGAGCATGAAGCCAAAATGGCTCGACTTCCAACTGGAAAAGTACCCGGATCTTGCGACGATCTTCCGCATCCATTGGGCCCATGGAGCAGGTGCAGTAGCGTCCGCTCGGTCACGGGGTCAAAGCCGTCGTCACGGCTTGCTAACTCCGCCCCCCAGCCCTCGCTCCAGAGTTCATTCACATGAACGGAGGAAGGGAAATAACTCTTGATTCAGCTATTAGTGCATTTTACAACATTTAGGACCTAATGATTTAAAAAAGGACTTTTAGAGTATTCATACTGGGAAGTTGATTCACCTAAAAAAAAAATTAAAAAAAATGATCTGCTGAGTTACAGACGTCTCTTTCCCAATGTAAGTCTATGGGAAAAAGTATTTTTTGGGCCCAATGGCATCACCTGACCGACAGTTTTTTTTGTTGGTGAATAAATGCTACAACTCCTCAAGACCTAAGCCAACTTCCCGTATCCTGCAACACCGGCTCAGACTCTCTTAAGGTGGACTGTTAAGTTGGACCAGATTTTCTCTGAGCTGAGCTCCAGGTGTGTAAACGTGATGTAAATGTCTTTACCTTCTCCATGTCGTCCCAGTTGGTGACGATGCCGTGCTCGATGGGGTACTTCAGGGTCAGGATGCCTCTCTTGCTCTGGGCTTCGTCTCCCACGTAGCTGTCCTTCTGTCCCATTCCCACCATCACACCCTGCACACAAACACCTTTACAGTCACACTGCGTTTACCTGGTGGGTTAGACTTTAAACGTCATCATGCTGGCGTTGGTACCTGATGTCTGGGGCGACCGACGATGGAGGGGAAGACGGCGCGGGGGGCGTCGTCACCGGCGAAACCGGCCTTGCACATGCCGGAGCCATTGTCAACAACCAGGGCAGCAACGTCGTCTTCCATTTCTGAAAGCAAACATTTACATTAAAGCTTATTTTTCTCCCATAATGCACCATAAATAGTTCCTGTGGTCTCAGTAAACTCTTTATAGTTAATCACCTGTAAACTGAATTAATAAATGATCCATGAGTTTTGGTATCGATACAAAACGCTCAAAAACAGCACAGTGGATAAAAGAAATAATTTTTAAGCATAATAAGAAGCTTTAACCGTTTTAAGAAAATGTGTCAGAAAAGTGTGGAAGTGACCGGGATCATTATTTTATGTGTAAGGAAACATCAGGCTGGACTTAAGCATTGTTTTCTTAACTTCGTAAAACTAAATGTAACAAATACATATAAATTTGTTTTAATTTATTTTTTATTTTACACAAATTGAATTTGTATTCATTATTAAAGTAATAAATAGTACACCAGTAACTTGGTAAAAAAAAAATATCTTTAAAATTACCCGATACCCATAACACACCATAAATAGCTGATAATTATTTAAAGTAAGGGTTTTTAAAACCATAAATAATACCAGAAGTTTAGTCAGAAATAAGCGGTTATGTAATGTTTTCCTGCCGGCTCACTACTGACTTCTGGAAACTCCACGGTTACAAAATCCAGAGTAGTGATGCAACACCATCCGGTATGACGAGGAGTCTCCAAGTTGCACAAACTTCTCAGCTCTGATTTCAACACACTTAAAGTGAAATTAACAAAAACAGAAACGTGCATCCACATATTATTCTGATGCAGGTCACTGGGATGACCGTTGTTTTTTTTTTGTGGGCCCTTCAAGTCGTCCAACCTGATAACCCATGTGACTTTTTTTTAACCCTTTCAGATCCCCTTACCAATCGAATGGACTTTCTACCGTCATCTGACTCCACCCAAATGCAACAACTGATTTGACTGGATGTCTATAAGTCAATCAAGTGGTCCACATCATCAGGTAGAGCCACACCCTCGCTTTCAGCAAGCATGGCCGACCGGACACGAGTCTCAGGGTATGACACTAACTGGAGCTGCGGTCGTGCGTTGTGATTTGCTCAAATTTCGGCGAGTGCAGATCATATTTTACTGCACATCATATTTTACTGCACATGTTGATGAAGCAGCCTTTTTCCAATAGGCCTTGTAGGCGACGAGGAAGTGTAAGGTGAACTTTTATCCATTAATCATTTGGTTAAAAGTACATAATTTGTGTTAAATGTTATATTATTCATACAAGATTGATTGTTTCTAATGATTAAAAATATCCGTCCAAGGGGATGTTTGAAGCTGATCATGCATCCTATTGATTATATTCACTATCTAACTCCAGAAAACAGGATGTTTAGAGTACAACATATGCAATGTGTTTTTAAAGCATCACTTTATTCATGATCAGTCACTAACCATGAAAATAAATGTGTTTAATATATATATATAAATAAAATGATTTAGGAGTGCATTGTGAGTAGCTAATAAGTCGCTTCAAGACATTTCCAACAAGTCCTGACAGGACATGAACCACTCCCGTTTAGCAAACTCTACACAACTCTTCAGCAACATCTTTATGCTTTTATGATGCAAAATGCATTTAACATCTTTAACTGCACCCTTTTTACGTTGAGGAGTTTATCTGCAGCGTGCAGTCGGTTATAGAGCGACAAAGTGAATGAAGTTGTGGTAATTCAGGTTTAGTTGAGGGTCTGAAACGGGTTGATGCAGTAAAAGGAGCAGCCATCCCCTCAGGACATTCACACACAACTGGAACTGTTACGCAACTCAAACTAAAATGTAAGAATTCCCCCA